>NW_004524754.1:1592477-1594987 GCF_000260255.1 Octodon degus | reverse complement strand
CATTCTAATGAAAATCAAGTCTAATATGTCAGTTTTGAAAGTAGTATTTGGGGGAGTTGTTGGGTTTTTATTTTGCACCTATAGCACTGGTTACTTTGAATAAATAAATAAAGCTTTTGTAGTTCCTTCCTTTATCAAAAAAAAAGAACATTTGGTAGCCTGATGCATTTCCTCTGTTTCTCTAAATGTTGGGGGGAATTGTCCACAGTCCAAGTCGGTACTCATGTTTTAGCTCGTATGCTTAAGGACCAGAGTTTTTTGTGTGTATATAAATAAAATTCTTATGTAAGTGGTTTTTGTTTTGTGTTCAAACATTCACCAAAACAAAAACTCTGGGTGATAACCTCATGTTTCAGACGCCATCATTCTGAGCAACCTAAGAAATCACTTCCAGTTAAATAGAAAGTTTTCCTGAAGCCACAACCTTTTAAGTTAAATAGATGGTTTTGTGGTTATTTGGACAATTTAAAGTAGGTATTTTCAAAGAAGCCATCTGAATCTGCATCTGCCTTTAATCCAAAAATGAAATTTACTTCCAAAACATCCCCCCCCCAAAAAAAAATGTCATATCTAGCTGGGCATGGTATGCATACCTATAATCCCAGCACTCGGGAGGCTAAAACAGGAGGATCTTGGGTGTTCAAGACCATCCTGGGCTACAAAGTGAGCACAAGGCCAGCCTGAACTGCATAGCGAGACCCTATCTCAAAAAGAGGGGGAAAAAAGTTCTTATCTCTACCAACAACTTTCCCACCCCAATAAGGTAGCAAGTCAAACCTTGGTTTGTTTGAATTCGCTAAGGAAAACTTAACAAGGGAACATTAAAAATTCCTCAAGACTCATTACTTCACAGAAAGTT
This sequence comes from Octodon degus, assembly GCF_000260255.1. Classification (NCBI taxonomy): domain Eukaryota; kingdom Metazoa; phylum Chordata; class Mammalia; order Rodentia; family Octodontidae; genus Octodon; species Octodon degus. The sequence continues at coordinate 1,594,128 of NW_004524754.1, read as the reverse complement.
GAAATCTGCACTCAAAAGTCAGGATTCATATATGTCTTAAGACTTGGCTCACAGAAACCTACTGAGTGGCTGGAGGTGTTCACAATTTAGGACCTAGAATAAATGAGTGGACAAACTTGCAATCTAAACTACTGACCTGCCTGGTTTTTCTTGACCCCAACTTGTTCCTTACATGTAGGCTCAATCTTCAGTATTCAGGTTGCTGTTCTCAGCAGAAGCCAGTAAAACAACTAAGGTATATTGTTTACTTTATTGTAAATAATGGTGAGCAGTGGTCAATAAATAGTTTTATACTCCTTTTAAAAAAGGAAAGAAACTGAACATAAGGAGTGAACAATGAAGATGAAGGAAAGGAGAAAAGATAGGGGGAAAAAAAGAAGGGAAAATCCATGCAAGTATATATTCAGGATAGCTGAGGTGATTGTAGTACTAATTTCCACCAGTTTTTTTGAAAGTAACAATTAATGTTTAAAATTTTCACTTTGACTAACTCTATACTAATAATATCTGTAATCTGAGCATCCACACCAAAGACAGCAATGTGCAACACAAAAATCACAGTTGAATACCTCTCATCGTTTTCTTCTAAATGTGTACCGTTCTTAATATCTTATCTTTTTTTTTTTTTTTTTTTTTTTTTTTTGCAGAACCGGGGATTGAACTCAGGTCCTTGCTCTTGCCAGGGAAGCGCTTATTCCACTGAGCCATCCCCGGCCCCTCTTATCAATTATTATTATTATACTCTCTTTAAAATAAAATATTTTGAAAGTAAAAAGGACTATTAAAAAACTAAGATTTGTTGAAAATAAGTGTTCATGTTTAATTGTTTGGCCAATGTTGCATACCTATATCAGTTAATCTGAGCAACAGATTACGCAATATAACAACCACTTTTAATTTTCTATCTTGAAATTCTGAACCATATGTATTGTTGTGCGTTACTGTTTCTGACTTTGTTTTTGTTCTTGCACTTTACCATATATTTTCTTAAATTGCCAAAACAAATCCACCATCCTGAGCCTGTGCAAGATGAGGTTCGTGGAAATGCCGTGAGCGCTACCCCTCACGAGAGCTGCCTGAAGGCACACGGCCTGCACCCTGCAGCGACCAACGGCAGGCAGGACAGAGGCCCGGCCCTCCCTTGCTCTTCTCTTTTGCAATCTTCCCCTGTCTTGGATCGCTCCCCCTCAGGTGGCCCCTGCCTGGAAGCCAGCTCATTATGGACTGAAACCTCCACTAACTGTGGGCTACATAAACCTTTCCTTGCTCCATGTTGGGTATTGGGATTTTGTCTCAGTAATGAGAGAAAAGTAACTGAGGCGGGCCACAGTCTGTGACACAGGACCGCAAAGCTACCCGGGGGAAACAGGCTGGCTCGCAGTCTCCCTTCTCCTGCCGTCTCCCTTCTCCCCGCCATTCTTCTCTGCCCCTGGCTCGCGCTGGCGTCCCAAGAGCCTGCCGGAGGGCCCGGGGGTGCCCTGGGAACGCCGCACAGAGGTCGTGTGTGGCTGCAGCTTGTCGGGTTTCAGTTTCTCGATCACACGCTTCCGGACTGCACGACCTCTGGAGCACTACAGCTGCTCCACACCTCCACCTCACTGTCCACGGAGCAGGCTGAAAGCGGCGCCCACGGGGCAAGGCTGCCGCGGCG
>NW_004524754.1:1572584-1591492 GCF_000260255.1 Octodon degus | reverse complement strand
ATGGAAAACATAATTTATTCCTCCCATGGCTTGGCTTTCCCAGAAGCCACAGAAAAACTCTGAATTTTTTTTTTTTTAATTCTTTATATGTTCTAGATAGAAGTGCTTTGTCTAAGGGACAGTTCACTAAAATTTTTTCCTAATTCATGGGTTTTCTTTTCACTCTGTTGGTAATTTCTGGGTTTTTTTTTTCTTTTTAAAGAGAATTTAAAAAGAAAAAAATACAGAATTTCAAAACAAAATGATAGGGAATTAGCAAGGGTCGTTCTCTTGCATATTGCTATCTTTTAAGTAATTGTTCAAATTATCAGATATAAGCACGGAAGATTGATTAAATAAGCCTTAACTCTTCCTTTCAATAAACCAATAAAAATTAATAGCTATCCTGTATTTGCATGTATTTTTCCCTTCTTTCTTTTCTTCTTTCCCCCATCTCAATTGTTTTTTCCTTCTGAGGAGTTGCTTTCCCTTCCCAGCATCTGTTGTACCTTTTGGGTTTTATTTACTCTTTAAGTTCCTTACACTAAGGCGACAATGTGATATTTACACACGAGAGTCTGATTTATTTCACGTATGAGTGCTGCTTTTGATGCACAGAAACTTTTCAGTAAGATGAGATCTCAGTTGTTCATTCTTGGAAGATTTCCTGTGAGGTCTGGTTTTTGCTCACAACTCTCTGCCTGCACCTGTGTCTTCAAGATTTCTACCTACTTGCTCTTCCAGTGGATTTATTGTTTCTATTTTAATATTTAGACCTTTGATCCATTGTCTAGTTTTAGTCTTCAGCATGTGGAAAACCACTTTTTCCAGCACTATTTATTATTATTTACTGTATTCTTTCTTCCAGTAAACACGTTTGGCCCCTTTGTCAAAGATGAGGTGGCTAAGTGTGTTTGCAGTTGTGTCTGCATCTTCTATTTTTTTTTATTATTTTTTGGTTTTTTTTTTTTTCTTGCCAGTACCATGTCCCCCCAAAGGAGTTAAAAAATCATACCAGACTGACATATGTGTATCTATGCAGCACAATTTGTCACAGCTCAATCTTAGAAACAACTCAAATGCCTATCAACTGAGAAATGGAAAAAAAGATGTGGTATTTTTATACAACTGAGTACTACTCAGCAGTAAAGAAAGATAAATCCAAGGCTTTTATAGGCAAATGGATGCAACTAGAGACCACACTCATAAGTGGAATAAATCAGACCCACATGTGTAAACGTCATAGTGTCTCCCTGGTGTAAGAAACTGAAAGAGTAAATAAAATCCTAAAGGTACAATAAATATTGTGAAAGGGAAAGAAACTGCTCAAAAAGAAAGAACAACTGTGATGAGTTAATGGAGAAAAGAAAGAGAAAGGAAGAGAAATATATATTTTTATATATTATATAGGATCATATGTATGATAGCTAAAATAATTGTACTAATTTTTATTGGTTCATTGAAAGGAAGAGTTAATTCTTCATTTTTTATCGATTTTACATGTTTATAGCTGATATTCTGAACAACTATTTTGAAGATAACAATATGCACCATAACAACCATTGTTGGTTCCCTATCATCTTGTTTTGAAATTCTGTATCATTTGTAAATTTTCTAATCTTTAAAATTCCTAAACACTCTAACTCCATGAGGCCCAGCTCATCTCCTCTGCTCCTGCTTGCTCCCCAGAGAGCTGCTGCTCCACAGCCTCCACCTCTCAGCTGGCTGCCCTGTGCTCCCTGAATTCTAGTACCATGAGGAGTTTCTGTTGCTCCACGCTCTGCATCCCACCTGGATTCAGACTGGAGACCACCTCTGCCCACTTGCTCTCTCAAGGGGAGACCCTTCCACATTGTAAGAGAGGCAGCATCGGCCTCAGCCTCACTTGTAAAAGGCAGCGTTTAGGCCAAGGCCATCAGCGCCCCATAACACAATGCATCCGAATCTCTGATGGATGACTTTATTTGAACATCACACAAATGCCTTAAGTCAAATGGCACAGGCTTAGAGCACACCTACTGCTTAATGTGCCCCGGGCTCTGAATCCTTTGCAAGTCCATCTCCTACCATGAAATCTTTTGCTTGCTTCTCTCCACCCAGGCTGCTACCTTGTGGTTCTACGAACATGCCAAAATCCTGTTTACCCAGCTGGGTCTTCTGCATGCCCCTCCAAGGAAGACTTCCCTAAGCCCCAGGTCCCTCCTGGCCTTTAGCCTTTATCCTGGCCCTCACCATTACAGAAAGTCATCCAGGTAGTTGTTCATCTCCCATCCATCTCCTTAGAGAAATAGACACTCTCTAAAGCATGGGCATCCCAGTGCAGTCACACAGCATCGCCAGTACCTAGACCATGCTCATTGGAAGTCATTTGTGTGGATGAGTCAGTGAGTGGATATCAGTTCGGAAGCAATAGTTTTGCTACCTTTCGTACTGCTCAGTGCTTAAGAGGTTGAGATTGAGTACTTAGTCACTGGGCGGGTATACAAGCTTTCACCACTGTAATGAGATACCTGAGAAAATCAGCCTAAAAGAGGAAAGGTTTACTTTGGTTGACAGATTCAGAAGGTGTTCTTTCCCACCCCACATTTTCCATTTCACCCTCCACAGCCAGCACCCTTGTCCCCCGTCCTCTAGAGGAAATGGGACCTGCACAGTCTCATTTGCAGAGAGAATGCACTCTCAGAGAAATAGTCCAGTGTGTGGCCCATGGGCTGGTGCCACTACAGACTGCTCCTCACACGCACAATACAGTGAAGACATTCAGCTTTGATTGTCGCCTGATGCTGCTCTGATTCACCCTCCTGCTTCTAAGAAAGTGGGTAATGAGCCATCCTGTGCTAACAACAGCCATGGACTTGGAATAGCCGTGCTGCAGGGACCTGCAGCATGCTCAGCTCCTCCTTCTACTGTTTCTTGTCACTTTAGCTCACATAGTACTTCTCAGTCTAACCTTTAGCTTCCTGGGGGCCCTTTCCTTATCTCCTGTCCTCCTAGCCCTGTTCTCCTAGGGTAGAGAACTTATCAACAGAACATGTGTTCACAGACCTGAAGTTCCTCATGAACCTCACTTATTATATTCTCCATGTTCAACTGTGCTACTTCCTATCATGAATTTTCCCACCATGTAAGCATGGAAGGAAGTGGTTGGCTCTGTGTCCCGTCCTGTCTGCATCCCTTGGCACCACGATGATTCTCTGTAGGGTGCACTCATGCCCAACTGAGTCCCAAAGCCAGGAAAAGCAGATCATGAGCCCCTCGGATTGGAGAGAGGAGATGCAGGCTTAGTGCCCAGTAGGGGTTCAGGCTTCAAAACTAGGTGGCTGCCATATGAGACTAAGGTAGGACACCCAGGGCAATGACACTGAATCCATCCATGTCAACCTGCCAATGGAATCCCTCAGGGGCTTTCAAAAATATACCAACTCCGGTTGCAGGTCAAGATCTTCTGTCTCAAAATCTAAGGGATGCAAGAATCTATTTTTGAAAATGCTTCACAAGCAGGGCTGAAGTTCAGCCCACTTTTGGAAATACTGTTCTTCAAGTCATCCCCCTCCCGGCTGCTTTTGCGCTGAGGCCTATGTTCCTGTGGTTTGTCCCTGTATGAACAGATCTCCAAGAGGCGCTCAGAATGGAAAGGAGCTTGGAGACAATCTCCTCATGTACAGGGTGTCAACACTGAATCTGTCGTGTCAGCTGCAATGTGGGCCCAGACATCTTGCCAACTGGTTCACCACCCCCTTCTCTGCACACCAGCTGATTCCAGGGCTAGAGAGGAGACTTATTTCTGCAGTGAACTGATTTATTTGTACTGGGAATTGAACTCAGGGCCTCATGCTTGCTCGGCAGGCACTGCACCACTGAGCTATATCCCTGGCCCAAGAGAGGACAGTTATTAAGCTTACAGACCCATGTGCTACCACAGTACTTCATGTAGTAAGAAAAGCAAGCACCACCTGGAATAGCCTGCTGGGCATCAGCCAGGTTGGGAAGTAACCAATGGAGCAGGATTCCACTTTCTTTTTTTTTTTTTTTTCTTGTTTTTGTGTTTGATTTGCTTATTTATTTATTTTGTTTGTTTTGGCAGAACCAGGGATTGAACTCAGGTGCTTGCATTTGCCAAGGAAGCACTTATTCTACTGAGCCATCTCCCCGGCCCCTATTTGTTTGTTTTTTGAGACAGGGTCTCGCTGCATCATTGAGGCCAGCTTTGAATTTATTATGTAGCACAGGCTGGCCTCAAACTCACAGTGATCCTCCTGGCTCAACCTCCAGAGGACTGGGATTGCAAGCATGTGCCACCATGCCTGCCAGGTTCCATTTTCAAGTCATTTGCTTGACGTGCTGGAGAAGACATAGACAACCCCTGATGTGTCACTTAATCTACACAGCCCCCTGTGTGCCATGCATGTGGGGACTTTTAAGACCCCCACTCCATGCAAAACACCACTGTGGGCACCCTAAGATGCTGTTCTTTATGTGATACTGTCTTCCATTCAACAGGAAAGGTGGTAGGTTTCTCACAGCAAAATAGTCATATCGTAAATGGTGTTGGTAATTTCTATTTAAAGGTTGTGGCCTTTGAAATGAGCTCCACATGCCAGTGAGTAAATCGTGAGCCTTGCCAGAACCCATGCCTTCTGGTCAGAAGAGCAAAGGAACACGGTTCGTTGTTTAGTTAACACCATCAATCAGTTAAGCCTAAAGCCACAGGCAGAGTTGTCACTGTCATACCAGGGTGCAGACAGCGATCATCTAAAGTAGTATGTGTTTCTAGCTGGAACTACAGAAGAAACTATTTTCAGCAATGTGCAACAATGGTAAGCCGGCACAAGAGACCCTGCGCTCGGCCTTCCTCCTGGTATCTGCTAGCACTGAGCTGGGGGGCAAGAATTGTTGACTCCTTTGCTTTCAGACTCTGTCAGCTTATTCCGTGGGTAATTGCTATTCTCCACCAAAAACAGGGCATGGAAGAAAAGGGGAGGAACCCCAACAGGGAAAGTGGCAAAACATAACGAAGCAGCTCCTAGATCTTTCCCAAACATGGAAACACCAGTCAGCAGAGAAGTCCTTAACTATATTTCAGGAGGATGGGATAATTTCCCAAGCTGGGCCTGGCCCTAGCTGTAGACACACCCAGAGCTACTGTGACACCTACCACTCAATAATCAATTCTGAAACTAATAAAGGAAATAATCTGTAAAAGGAGTCCCTCCATCTTGCACGGACTGCAGGCCCCAGCTCCTCTTGTCTTTTCTTCGGGATTTGGTGCTCTCTGTGACCAAGAGTCTGTCCTATGCACTGTGCAGAGGGCATCCTGGCGAGAGCTCCGGGGTAGTGGCAGAATCTGTGTCTTGGGCATGGGTCTCAACTCACCAAGTCCTCCTACAGAGAGGAGAGTGGAGCCAAAGAGAAATCCAGAAAGAGAAGAAATGGAGAAGAAAGAGAGGATAGTTGCTGGGCAGATGATGCACAGACGTGGCCTCTGCCCACCTTTCTCCCTGCTTACTGTCACACACTGGGGCCAGGATGAAGCAGTGCATGCAGAGGGCCACTGACCCTCCCACCTGTGTGGGAGGGCAGGCTGGCTGGGCCCCATGAATCTAACAGACATGAAGCAGCTTCTGTACTTGGCAACCAGCCACTGCCCATGAGGAGGAAAGGAAGGACCTGCTGCCCAGGCCCAGGGGTCAAAACCCCTCCTCAGCACAGCCGGCTGCAGGCTCCACTGCACTGCGGCAGCTCCCAGAACTCATCTGTCTCTTCCACACGTCAGTCCTGTCCTTGGTCCCTGCAGCGCCCTAGGCAGTGCTGAGTCCAAAGGAAGTGGTTCTGATCCAGAAGGATTCAGATACATCCATGGAGGAAGCGGATCAAGCTTGTCCTCCTCGCTGGTGCAGTCACTCCACCTGCTCAACCAATTGGGAGAGGTATTGACACATCATTTTACAATAGTTTCACAGCTGTCTGCTTTATTTGGGGCACTGTACGTGGCCCGTGTGCCCCGATGTCTATGTCAAGAGAGACAGATGTGTCATTAGACAGTTACAGGGCAGAAGAGCTGTTGCTATGGCCCAACCAGGGCCAGAATATCATGGAAGCACACTACAAACGCTCCTAACTTTTTAAAAAATGTATTTGATACAGGGTCTGCAGGGTCTCACTACACAGATCAACTCGTAGTGATCCTCCTGTTTTCAGCCTCCCAAGTGTTGGGATTATAGGCGTGTCCCACCATGCCCAGTCTCAATCACCATCTCAGCACACCCGGGGGCAAGGCCAGCATGGCAGGCTGAGGATCGAACCCCAGTCCCTACATCTGCCTAGCAGGTCCACTGAGCTATCTGGCTGGCCCTCTAACTTCTCTGTCTTTGGGGAAAATCTATATGTGAGGCCTTGTGTGCCCTTGTGTGTGTTTGTGTGTGTGTGTGTGTGTGCACATACGAGCCTGTGCTGAGTCCTCTGGTATGCCCCCACACAGGGGCCCTGCCTAGCTGAGGTGGTGAGCCAGGGCTGCTGGTGCCACGACCCATCCACGCATCTGCCTGTGCGCCCACTCATCCTTTGCTGTGTGCTTGCTCTGTTCCAGGCCCTCTTCAGGATTCCTTACACAGCTGATCCTGCTGTGTATTTCTCACAATAACATCATCAGCAGGGATTATGGGTCTCATACATAAAGGAATTAAAATTCAAGAAGTTTAGTCACTAGGATTACATTAGTATACTAATAATAACTGAGCTGAGATTTTAACCCAAACCTGCATAATTCCACTTCTATGTTCTTTTTAACTCTTTTGCATCCCCAGACCGCATTCTACAGCCAAGTGGATTTTCCTGATACTACTGGATGCTCCATACACATAATCTCGTCTAGGACATTTAACATTCTAATTCAGAATAAAGGACCTATGCAGTCCTGTAGCATTTTAGTTTAACCCAGCTCTTAAGAGATGTTTTACTTACAGAATTTCTTTGATAGAAAATTATGCACTTCCATGGCAGTTTGAGAAAATTGCCATGGAAGTAAAAGATCCAGGTCATGCTCTTTTACAAGGCCTGGGAGCAGACCCAGGGGTTCTGTACCTCAAAAAACTATCTTTGCCTATGTGTTTTTTTTGTTGTTGTTTTTGTTGTTTTTTTTTTGTTTGTTTGTTTGTTTGTTTGTTTTTTCAGCCAGCAAAGCTTAGCCCATCAACAACCCACCCTTGGTCTCAGTGATGTCCCCCGTTCTTCTGTCCCTGGGTTGCAGTGTGAAGGCATCGGGGTTAGCAGCCCTCCGAGAAGTTCTAGGCTTGGTCTGCAACTCTCGCTCCCAGAGCTGCTCTCTGCCCTCCAGTGCCTCTGTCCACGCAGGCCTTCTTCTCCTCTCTCAGCTGAGTTTGAAGCTATGTCCAGCCCAGGGCAAAAATCCATTGTCACAGCTATTCTAGCTTCCTCCCATCCACCTCCCACTGTGCTTCTGGCCATCAGATTGATGCCCTTGCTTTTTTTTTTTTCCTTTTCTTTTAAAATAAGGAAAGTTACACAGACTGATCTTAGAATCCTGGACTCCAGTGATCTTGCTGCCCCAACCACCCAAGTAGCTGGGACTATGCGCATGTCAACGCTTCCACCGGAAGGCTTTGCTGTCTGCATTCTGTCTTTCTGTCCCTGGCTTCTGCATTAGGGAGGATATGCACAATTCTCTTCCTGAAAAGAGTCAGACTAGCAGAGCCCACAGAGACACGTGCCAGGACCCTGCTGCCACTGAATGAGAAACACATCCCTGCCTCTCCCTACCTGCAGCCAGGAGCCAGTGGTGACACAGTGGCATGCTCCCCTAAAAGAACCCCCATTTCTGCTGCCTGCCCCTCCTCCCACCCTGCCACCCAGGCAGTCCACATACATCTCCTCTTATACTCCAGCCTGACTCACTACATTGCTGCTGAGTGATGGCCAGGGAATCTGCAGCCTCAGCTGATTCACCAGGGCCACTGCTCCGTACCGCAGGATACACAGCCACCTCCCTGTGTCCCTGACTGGGGGATTTTTTCCAATGATCTCAAATTCATCTCAAATGCTCAACACCCAGGCAGCATCAGGCACAGGGCGAGTCTTTGGTTGCTGTAAAAATGACACAGCTTAAGCTAAGCACTCACCTCTCCCCAGTCTGGTCAGCATCACCCACCTCTGGGTGCTACTCAAAGGAAGCCAGGGGTGCCTGGGGTGCCACAAAGCTGGTGTGGAATTTACGGATGACAGCTACATTTAGATCATCTTCAGATACCAGACAGAACAGAGAAGATGGAGTTCAGCAGAAGGGACATTTATCTCACCAAAAGAGTAGGCACCCCAAACAGAAGTTTCCTGGGTAATGAATGCCCAGGAGGAAGGAGAGGACCCTCTCCTCAGCTCCCTCCTTGCTCCCTGTGCAGTTGATGCACATGGAGGAGAGAGGACAGACAGAGGGAGGAGAGAGAGCCTCACGCTCTGTTGTCCCCAAGGGGTCCTCCTTGCTGCCCTCTCCCAATACGCCTTCTGGGCAAGAAGCCACAACACTGGTCTGCAGCACTGCCTTAGAATCAGAGGGCTTGTGTCCCTCTGGTTTGTGGCATAGAAGAACTTTCTTTCTTTCTTCTTTCTCTCTTTCTTGAGGGGGAAAATACCAGGGATTGAACTCAGGGGCATTCTACATCACCAGTTTTTTGTTTGGGGGACTTATTTTTAGGTTTGAAACGGAGTCCCATGAAACTGTCCAGGTGGGTCTCAAACTGCCAAACCTCCTAACTCCTCCTGCCGAGCGCTGGGATGACAGCGTGCAACAGCTGCAGAAGCACTCTTGAATGAAGGACCAGCCCTACCTCTACCAGTCATGCGCTGCTTTGGTTTAGACATGGTGCACCCCAAAGGGTCAGGTCTAGGACTTCCACACCCACTGTGAGATTAAGAGAGCAGAAACTTAATCTAACTATGATGGCTAGAAATGAAGCCCTGAAGGGCACTTAGAGTTAGATAAGGCCATCAAAGTAGAGCTGCCATGGCTTTAAAACAAGAGAGAGAGGCAACTGGAACACATTGTCCCTGTCTCATCATACAAACTGCCTCAGAACTCTGCCAGCAGGAAGGATATTGCTAGATATGGGCTCCTGAACCTCCAGAACTGTGACTCAATAACCTTTTTCACAACATTCCCTAGCTTCAATATTTCATCATAGTAGTACACACACACACACACACACACATACACACACATGCACGCATGCATGCACACACACACTGCGTGACTCCCAAGACCCAGAAGAAAAAACTTGTTTATATTTTCCATTGACAAATCTGACCTTAAAAAAAGTAAAAAGACTGTCAGAACCACGCTCATTTCTATATCTATCTCTTTCCTTTCCCATGGTCTCTAAAAGCTGGCATCCATCCACTTTTAAGAGAAGACCGTTCAGTGGTCATGGGGTGAAGAATGGACCATTTACCTTATTCTTTGGGAAGGGGCCTCGAAGCACTTAGGGCCCCTGAGTGATGCCAGTGTCTTCTCCTGGGGGCCTAAGCCATCGAAGGGCTTATGGCAGGGGTTCTGAGTCATGCTATCACTTCTACGCTCAGCAGGGAAGCAACTAGAGCCCAATCCTCCCGGCTGTATTTATTGGACCAACCTCCAATAAAAACTGCACACCAGGGCAGAGTGAGGCTCCCTCCTGGACACACTGTTGCACACTGATGCTGGAAAATAAGCCTACCTGCTGCAGCTCTGCAGGGACTGGAAAACAGGAAGCCTGTGCTTGATACTTTCTTGGACTCTACCTTAAGGCTTCTGTCTTTACTGATTTCTACCTGTATCCCTTCCCTGCAGTAAACCACAACGATGACTCTAATGACTTTCAGTGAGCTCTATGAATTCTCTTAAGTAAATACCAGGACTCCAGAACTTGGAATTGGAGTCAGAAGTGAGAGAAATCTTGAGTGGACCAGGCCAGAAAACTAAAATTTAAAATTTAGCTAATCTTTATGCTTGGCCTAAATTTCTAGTGTTTTATATTAACGGATTAGTAGGTCACACCTCCTCCACTGGTGTGGCCATTCTTAATCTAGGTATCTTTCTAAATTGACTTAATGAGGACTCTTAGTTCATGAAAAGAATACAGACATCCTTAAACCCAGCAGTCAGCTTTTGAGTTATATAACTACAAGTACAAGTTACCACACTGTCAGCGTAGTTGTTTTCGGGGACAACAGAGCCAGCAGCTAGGAGTTGCTCCTCCTTGCTACGCCTTCCTTCAGCGTTTGGTTGCTGATGTCAGTGGGCACTCACCACTCTCCATACTGTAGCTACTTGTGGATCTCGCTGCTGCATGGGAGACAGGAGCTCCGTGAGCACAGAACCTGGATGCACACACACCCTGCTTTAAGGAACACGCCAAGTGTCTAGTGAACTGAAATGTATTTACTGTTCCTTCTCAGACATAAAACGCTGTGTTCAGGTTTGTGTTCCAGAGAACCATATGGCGATTACAACTCCATGAACACGCTTCTTTAAGGTGTGAGCCCACTTAAAGTTTTCCAAGTCCCTCTTCCTCCTTAAAAACATATCCAAAAGGAAAATCGATGAAGACACAAAAGTGCATAGATCCAAGAACACCCACGAGAATTGGGAGACCCAGTTCCAGTGACAGCCCATGTCACCCAGCAGCGCATGATCCTAGACAGGGCAACAAGCTGAGACTACATCTCCTCACTGGCAGGATGAGAATGAGCGGCCCCGCTCACGGCACACCTGTGCCGGGAGGTAATCAGTGTGAAGCTCCCGCTATGATGAGCTCAGATTCCAACAAAAGCTGCTGAGCACGCCCCGTAAGCACTGCACTGGAGGTTATCACCACACTGTTTTGTTTCTTTGTCTTCAATATATTGTGGTGTTGGAGGGCAATGATGAGGCGGGGCCATGTGGGGGAACACAGATGATACCAGATTGGCTATGACATCATAATTACTGAAGCTGGGTAATATAACATTCATCATAATATTTTCCTTATTTTTCTGCATGTTCCAACACTCCACAGTAAAACATGTATTTAAAACAATCATTGCGGCAACCACGTCAAGTAAGTTATATGTGTCCCACTTTACACACAAGAAATTCAGACTCCTCTACAGAAACCTGCAGCTGACACAGGAAATTAGAGGTAGGGTCCGGCCCAGGAGGCAGGCTTCCTGCCTCTGTGAAATCACCCTCCCCTTGCAGTCCCTCAGCCCTGGGGACATGGGTGTCATCTGTGGCCAGTGCCTGCCCACTGGCACCCACGTCTGCCCTCAGCAAGAGGACCCTTCTGGGTCTACATTTGCACCCACAAGAGAAGGATCACTGCAAGAAAATGCAGCACTGGGGAGAAGCCCTTGCTGCCTCCATTCCCTGGGCCAGGGACCCCCTTCCACCCTTTTCACTTCAAAAGAATTTTCAAAGACTAAGGGGTTCTTGAAATCACTGTCATCATCTGCCGACTTCTCCTGAGTCCCCCAGGCAGGCAGGGTTGGAGGATGTGGAAGTATCTAACCCCTCGGAGCCACCCCTCAGGCAACTTCCTTGGTAATAACTCCTAGCAAACTTGACAAAGAGCTGTGCTTTCCAGAAGAATTGCTCAGTAGTGCAGAGAGAAGGATTTATACTCTCTTCAGAGGAAGTGTGAGTGTGAGTGTGTGTGTGTGTGTGTGTGTGTGTGTGTGTGTGTGTGTCTTGGGGCAGAGGGGAGAGATGGAGCTGAGATCAGAGGAATCCATGTTCCTCCAAGGGCACACAGGAGACACACCCATCTGCAGCCCCGAGGGTTCCTGCAGCTTATATGTTTGGAAGTTGAACCTCAAGATGTATACAACTTTCCCCAAATAGCCCCTTGAAAGGAAAAATAACAGAATGCTGGTGACACCAGCTGTACTCAAAAGCCTGGAGACATATTCAACGATCTTATTATTACCATATTTTGCCAAAGCCTGTGTCTTGGAAATCTCTGCCCATCTATTAAGGGAAAATCACCACATGGATGGATTTCTCAGCTTATATGTTAACATTTCTTGAGGTCTTGCAGTAACATGTTGGTTAGCCCAAACAGAGCACACCAGGGATCCCAAAAAACATTGCCTAGACGGCTCTCCAATCCCAAAAGTGCCGCTGGTGCCAGGGGAGCGGCGTGCCGCATCTGCACTCCTTGCTGTGCAGGGCTCTGAGGGCCCCAGCCTGGCGGGGGCTGCAGGGACAATGCCTAAAGGTTTCACCCAAGCACCCCCCTGTGGTCTGCCCTGCTTCCTAGCCATGCCTGGATCCCCCACCACAGCAAATTCCCCACAGTGTTTCCAGGTTTTTCGCAGTCAAGAGCCAAACAGCAGAGAAGCTATGCCCTCTTAATGCAAGGACATGTAAAGAGACCTCAATTTTAAGACAACGAGAATACAGGCAAACCAATTCTAGTCCACTTACAAGGCAGGTTATGTTCTGGGGTGAGAGGCTGGGGGTTGTTCATGAGTGGGTGGGACTGGATCAGCGGTGACAGAGGCCTCGTAATATTCCATACTCTCAGCCCTTCTGAACACTCTGGATGTGAAAAATGGGGTCTCTGGGTTGAAGAATCACATTCCTAAATGCTTCCTCAGGTTTCTCAACTTCCAAGTCATATTTAGGCACAGCGTGATTTATCTCTGTAGGCCCACTATGTGTTTTAAGAGAATCAGCTCACCTACGCACGGCACAGAGCAAGGGGCAGGCATGCACATATCTTCCAATAAACACAGAGGTTCTAGTGGATGAACGGAAAAAGAAAGCACAGTACATGTACGGAGTAGAATACTGCTCAGCCATAAAAGAATGAAATCCTGTCATCCGCAGCAACACGGAAGGAACTGTCGGCTAAAATAAGCCAGGGAAACAGCACTCCACAGCCCCACTCAGATAAGGGAAACAGTAAGTTAGCCTCACAGAAGTAGGAATGGAATAACGGACACTAGAAATGGGGAAAGAGAGAAGGTAGGGGGACAGAAAATAAATTAAGAGGGACTTTGACAGACTGAGACGCGCACTAGGTTGGGGCGAGCGAGTCCTAGGTAGAGAAGGGTGCGTAGATATTATCAATGGACAGGGAATCATGTTGGAACTATCACATCAAACTCCATTAATGTCTACAACTAAAATGTCTTATAAAATTTGAAAAGGTAATTTCAGAGTGCTTTGTGAGAGAACTCATGATTTTTTAAATTTGTCTAGTTAAGTTTCTTGGTATAATTTAAATATGCATAATGGTCCCACATCATAGGGATTGCTACCTGCTTGTGATTTTAGTTTCTCTTTTTCCTCCTCCCCCTCTCTTCAACCCCTCTTCCCCTCCTATTTACAAAGCTTTGTTTCCATTTTATCTTTTTCTGCTTTTCATCTTTTTTTTCTTTTCCCTTCCACCCCCCCATTCCCCCTTCCTTTTGAATGATTTCTTCCAGTTTCATATGGATGGATCTTAAGACCATACTCTGAAGAGAAGCTGAAACTCCAGTATCATGATCCAAAAGGGCCAGCAGCACTATGTGCTGACACAGGTTTCCTTTGATCTGGAGGCTCCACGTGTTATTATGTCTGAATTCCAGGAGGCCTTTTCATTAAACTTAATTTTCAAATAGGTAATATTTCTATGGTTAAAAATTAGTGAATTGATGGTGCAGAATCTTCCTTCTACCTAGGCCCCGACTGTTCAGTCCTTCCCCAGTCACTAGCATGGCTTTCTTGAAAAACTTTACAGAATATCTTCGTGCATATGGAAGCAAGCACAAATGATTGTGATGCGGTTATGTTGAGCTGTGGGGGACTCAGGTCAACAATTTCTGACATTGCCAGTTAAGCGGAAGACCCAATACTATTATGGGCTACTGGACTCTTTTAGAATATTTTGCTGAGTTTACATACCTATAATGTTCAAATAATGGAACTTAACAAAAAAAGGGGATACAGATGAATGTCCATTTTATATCTGTGTACTCAAAGTGGTTGGGGTAGATATACAGTTACATTCTCTTCACGAATAGAATGATTTGTTCTAATGGTGTTTGTAAATAGGATCTCAAGTCCGCATCTTGTACAGCAATTAACCACTAAGAAGAATGTATGCAGTGTGTTAATTATTGAAACTGTCCTACTGATTTGATTTGAAACTGTCTCATTGCTATTTGTTTATCAATAAAATTATAGCAAAAAATGATTGTGAATGTTTATTCTTATTTTCTTCATTTCTACATAAAACAGGAGAGACTCTGCACCCTGGTTGAAAAGCTTTTGCCAAGGACTTGGGCTATCCTTGTGCAGGAGGTTAGATGGCAGGACAAGGTAAGTCTGGGGATTGGCTAGAAATAAAATCTGGTCTGGGGCTTTTATCCTGGGTCCTTCCTATTGCAGGGCCTCATCTCCTGGATCTATGGATGGCTCTCATATGAAGATTTAAGGAGCACTGGCAGGCTTCTGGAGGGTGGTTTGTCCTCCAGAGTAGTTAAAATCTCTGCTGGCAACGTTGCACACACCACTCTTCTGCTGAGCAAGCCCTTCCCCTCATAGATCACACTAAAGTAAACTGTGAGCCCTTTGCCCTGTCAATGAATAATGGACCTTCTGACACAAAAGCCCTTGCCCAGTTCTTGGCTCATAGTAGCCACTTCATAAAACAAATACCAGTAGATGCAGAATGATCACTAAATTCCAGTTTAAAGGTATTTGGATTAAAGAAATGTATCTCAAAGAGACAGAAAACTGGCACACTTCAGAGGCAGTGGCATTTACTTTGCCCAGGGACCGTTTGCTTTGGGGGAATGAGCCTTTCCAAGCCAGTGTTTACTTCCTAGTCTCCAGCCAGAGAAGCAAAAGTCACAGATCTCCTTGCATTCAGAATTTGGCTGGGAGACCACAAGGTCTAGAAAGACTACCTGCTGGCGAGGCCACTGATATGGCTAAGTGGGAAGAGCAGGGTCATGTCAGGCCAAGTGACACCAAGGTTTGGGAAGGAAGGAGTCTGCCTGTCTGTCCTATCCACTTCTGTTTCTCTTGAGCTAGCTTCCTCCCCCTGGAACCCCCAAGGTGGAGGTGCCCTCCTCCACCCAGCTTCTCTGGTGTGTGATGAGAGTCCCGGGGAGTCATACCTAAGGCTGCTCTAATCGCATGCAGAAGAGGGTGATTCCTGTGGAGCAAAACTATTTCCCTATATTGAAAATGTGAAGAACTCCCTGGGAATTTGTTGTTGTATATATTGAATACTTCTACTCCATTGCACAGTTATAGATCAATATAAGTTTGATCGTAGCTTAATGGCCAAAGTTAAGGACAGCAAAACAAACTTGCATGGGATGGTAATCTTCTAAATCAATATGCAAAGTATGCATCTTTCCCTGGGCCCCTGAGGTCTTGATTCAAGTTCTCAAGCAGTAAACTGGGCTTTCATCCTAACCTTTCCACAGGGAGCCAACACAGTCAGGGCCTGCACAGAAACATGTCAGACCTCTCCAAGGATAACCCTGGCAAATCTCCCCAACCAGCCAGAACTGATGCAGCTTAACAGCCTCTGGCACACAGCACTGTCTCCAACACAGAAATGGCTGGCAGCAGGCTCCCTCCTGGGTCACAACCTTCTGTTGGC
Source organism: Octodon degus (assembly GCF_000260255.1). Taxonomy (NCBI): domain Eukaryota; kingdom Metazoa; phylum Chordata; class Mammalia; order Rodentia; family Octodontidae; genus Octodon; species Octodon degus. The sequence continues at coordinate 1,575,881 of NW_004524754.1, read as the reverse complement.
ACTGGAGGCCACCTCTTCCTAGACGATGTCCCCCTCGGAAAATGGCAAGGCTCTGCTTGGACATGAAGCATCCTCAATTTCCAGTTGCCAGCTGTACCCCTCACACTTCAGGCAGGCCATCTCTAGGTGCTGGGTTTGAGTTCTGACTCTGTTACTTGATTCTAGGTCATTATTTCAATACCCTGTGCCTCAGTTTCTTGGTTGGTAAATCCCTGTCTCCTGGCAGGGAAGCTACGAGGAGAAAATTAAATTATCTTTGCAAAATGCTTAATAGAGTCTCTAGTAAGTTATTGGTGCTGGCTAAATACAGCAAGTCCCAGACTCATGAATGAGTTCCATTCTGGAATAATTATTAAGTTGGATTTGTTCTTATTAAGTTGGATTTGTTCATAAGCTGATGGTGTGCCTTATACGCCTGTGAAAGTTTGCAACTAGAATGTTTGCAAGTCAGTGACTCACTGCATTGTGTACCTCATCATCACTGTCTTGGCTCTTTGGAGCTCACAGCCTGTGATGTGGGAGACAGAACTTGCAAGCTAAAGGATGGATGGGCAGGGTGCTCAGTTCCAACCTGCAGTCTTACCATGCGGGCAAGTGGTGAACTGCTCTATCATGTTCCCCATACCCAGAATATTTCCTGGCCCTCAATGAGTATTTTTTTTTGGTTGCAAGTATAATTTTATTTAATTTTTTTCAAAATTTTATTGATAAACAGATAGCAATGAGACAGTTTCAAATCAAATCAGAAGTACAGTTTCAACAAATAATACACTGCATATATTCTTCTTAGTGGTTAATTGCTGTACAAGATGCAGACTTATGATCCTATTTACAAACACCATTAGAACAAATCATTCTATTCATTAAGAGAATGCAACTATATATCTATCCTAACCACTTTGAATACACAGATACAAAATGGACATTCATCAGTATACCCCATTTTTTCTAAGTTCTGTTATTGAATATTATAGGTGTAAACTCAGCAAAATATTCTAAAAGAGTCCAGTAGCCCATAATAGCATTGGGTCTTTCAATGAGTATTAATTGAATAAATTCATGGATGGATGGATGGATGGATGGATGGTAGATGGATGGATGGATAGATGGTGGATGGATGAATGGATGGATAGTTGGATGGATGGATGGATGGATGGATAGGTGGATGGATAGATGGATAAGTGGATGCATGGATGGTGGATGGATGGATGGATGGATGGATGGATGGATGGATGGTTGGATGGATAAGTGGATGCATGGATGCTGGATGGATGGTGGATGGATGGATGGATGGATGGGTGGATGGTGGATCAATGGTGGATGAATGGATGGTAGATGGTGGATGTATGGATGGTAGATGGTGGATGGATGCTAGATGGGTGGATGGGTGGATGGATGGTTGGTGGATGGATGGTGGATGGTGGATGGATGGATTGATGGTGGATGGTGGATGTATGGATAGATGGATGGTGGATGGATGGATGGATAGATGGAAGATGGATGGATGGAAGATGGATGGATGGAAGATGGATGGATGGAATGGATCAGTGGATGGATGGAATGGATGGATGATGGATGGATGGATGGATGGATGGAGTTGAGAGCTTGTATAATCGGAAACCACAGATGCATGATTCTTTTGCCAGATGTCACATACTTCCTCCCACCTTCGTAGTCAGTCCTCTATATTCCATGGGTTCTGTACTCATAGATCCAGTCAATTACGGGTCAAAAATATTTGAAAAAATGTATCTGTAGTAAACATCTACAGACTCTTCTCTTGTTGCTATTTTCCAAATATATAGTATAAAAAGTATTTACATATCATTTATGTTGCAGTGGATATTGTAAATAATCTAGAGGTGATTTAAAGTATACAAGAGGATGCCTATGAGTATGCGAATATTGTGCCATTTTCTAGAAAGCACTTGAGCGTCTGTGTGCTTTGGTAGGGCAGGAAGTTCAGGTTCCAGCCACCTTCATCACACCTACCTTTTGCCATTGTGACATCATAACTTGAAAGTCTCTTCTGCATGATCTAGCTATTTATTAGGCCTTAAGTTCTTGTAAGATGCAACTTCTTGGCCACTGGAATTCTTAGTCTCAGTCTAAGCTTAAATCAAGCAATTAGAAGATACTATCTGAGTGAGTGACTTGTTTTGGAGGAAGGGACACTAGTTATCATGTTCTCCAGGCCGCTGTATCCACAGACCTCAAAAGTGAGCTGAGCTTTATTCTTAATGTCCTTCAAAAACAATGTACACTTGCTCTTGGCCTGAGTGAGCAAATTTGCTCTAAATTTTGATTGTAGAAAAGAGCTCTGTCCTGGGAGACAAGGATGATGCAGTTCCAGTGGCAGTTCCAAGACCCATCCCTGACCCTACTTGTTATAACAATTTCCCCATCACAAGACTCAACTTTCCCATCAATAAGATAAAAATCTTGGGGCCTCCATATTCTTGTCTGCCTTAGCCATTTGTACAACTCAAACATGTACCCTAATTCCAGGGCCTTGGAGAGCAGTGCACCTCTACTCAAAAATACTTCTTCCAAGGTTGGGAGGTCCATCCACGCGCACTCCAGCCTCCCCTATTACTTATCTCATTTATTCTCAGCAGGCCTCTCCTGACCAGGAACCACGTCATGTCCTCTGTGTACTGTACTGTGTCCCTTCCTCATCTGGATCTTTGTTCCTCATGAAGATCTCCCCAGTCACAGGATCAAGAGAGGACCAGAGAGAAGCAGGAGTATGAGCAAGGGTCACTATGATCTCTGCTGCCTGAGAAGGTGATCATGAGCACCTAGACACTGGGGTCAAAACAAGACAAAACAAAACAAAACACACTTTCAAGCTGCAGAAAGAAGAGCTCATGGACAAATGGAGGGAAGAGAAAAAGAGCTCTCCGCTGAGGCTTAGCTAGGAGCCTAGGTGCAGGATCTCATCTGGCATGACGGGAGAAATGTGCAAGGGCACCACTCTGGCTTTAGCGGCATCGTGCCAGACAACAAGTTTAAACGTTGCTCTCTGTTTATAATAATTCTTGGGTGAAACACTCAGGTCACAAGTTGTAAGTACAGCCCATTTTATTCACACCCACAGACACACAAATGCACACAAAGAACAGAAGAAGCCACCCAGAATTGCTAGCAGGGATCCAACTAGGAATGATTGCTATTCACTTTTTTTTTTCAAAAGCTTATCTGTCTGGGAGCCTGCCCAATAGCTCAGTTGTTTAAGTGCCTGCTGAAACAAAGCCCTCAAGCTCAAGCTTCTGTGGTTCAAACCCAGATAGTCAA
>NW_004524754.1:1570204-1572236 GCF_000260255.1 Octodon degus | reverse complement strand
TTTAAGTTTTCTTAAATGCCCATCATCAGAGGACTTTACAAGCAAATGCTAAAAATAAAAGGGTTTTTCTCTTTAAATTTTTTCTACAAAGATGATACCAAACAGAAGGGAGGCATACGAGTGTACTAAGTGCAGAAAAAGAATGGCGGGTCCTCAGGGCTGGGGAGCAGCAGGAAAGGAGCAAAATGCTCTGTGGGCTATCAGGAGGCAGTGGAGAGGCTCTGCAGGATCCCCTGGTGCCCCGCCCCGTGGGAAGGAGGAGGCAACAAGAGAGCAAAGCAGAGGTAAAGCAGAGGCCAGTGGGAAATGCAAGCCACTAGCCCCTCCCCCCAGGGTAAGGGGTCAAGCTGCTTCCTGCTTCAGATTGCAATACAAAAGTTGTATTACTTGTTATATAGGTCTTGCTTTATCTTGGTCTTAAACATCCAGCAGAAAAGTATAACAACGAAGTATAAAAGGTCCTTCTCCTTCTCCTTCTCCTTCTTCTTCTTTTTTGGTGGAACCAGGGATTGAACTCAGGCCCTTGTACTTGCCAGGCAAGCATTTATTCCACTGAGCCAGCTATCCAGCCAAGTCAACATCTTTTGTCATTGCCAGTCTTATGGAAAACCCACTACTATTATGGATTACGGGTATATATTGGAATATTTCCCTGAATTCAGGCACCTACTATATTTAAATGACAATGGAATACTCTTCTCTGACTAAACTAAACAAAAGGAATGATCATTTTGTCTCTGTAGGTTCAAAATAGTTAGGATAGATACATAGCTGCATTCTCTTGGATCATTGAATAGAAAGATTTGTTCTACTACTGTTTGTGGACAGGATATCATGTCTGCATCTTGTACAATGAATAACCACTAAGACAACAATATTAATCATTTAAACTGTGCTAGTAATCAGTTTTGAAACTGTCTCATTGCTATTTGTTTCTCAATAAAATTATTTTTTTAAACAGAGAAAAAAAAGAGACAAGAAAAAATGTCATAAGATTGTCCTGCTACAATATCATATGTGGTTTGATTTCTAAAGTTCTGTGTAAAAATGTGTGATTTTTTTCTCACATTCTGTAGAAATTTAAAGTTTAGAATATCCATGGTTATTGGAAAATAGAAGTTCCATGTTATGTCTACGGCATTTGATATTCAGGCAGATAGTGATGTTAAGCTCAACTGCCTCTGTTACAGGGTAACGTCATTAAGCTTTTCTTCAGGGTATTTAAAAACTAAAGTTTGCAGAACAAAAATTAGAGAAAAACAAGGGCTACCAGGATAGACAATATTTTGGCCCTAGCCCTTCAAGGTCAGTGAGGACTCAGAACATAAGTGAGTCCTGTAACTCAGTGGTATCCCAAATTTTCTGATCAAGGAGATTATGGAGCCACAGAGGAAAGTGATCAATGATGTAGAATGTGCCTAAGGAGAGTCACCTGGAGAGAAAACATTCTCTCAGGCTTTCACAGAGAGCAAACTGGTCAAGCAATGACCCTAACTCATCCAAGTGGCTGACACTGACAAAAGATTTATGAGGTGTTGTACATGGCTTCAGGGTAAATCCGGAGGGGATTTGATGACCTTGTCAGATACAAAAGTTACATTTTTAGTTATATAGGTCTTGCTTTAACTTGGTCTTAACCATCCAGCAGAAAAGTATAACCATGAATATAAAAAGTAAAGCCATATTAATATGCTGAGCTGAAAAGGCTCAAGTAAGCTTCTGACAATTGCCAGTTCTGCTAATAACCCACTACTATTATGGACTATTGGACTATTTTGAGTTATTTTGCTGAATTCAGGTACCTACAATATTTGAACTGGCATTAAGTATAAAGACTTCTCCAAATACAACTTCTTTACCAGCAATGGAGCACCCATCTCTAACAAAACAAAAAAAAGGGGATATAAATAAAGGACTATTTTGTAGTGATACATATATAGACAAAATAGTTAGAATAGATACACAGCTACTTTCTCTTAGTTCAATGAGAGGAAAGGTCTGTACTAATATTGCTTAAACAAAATATCGTGTC
>NW_004524754.1:1562925-1570009 GCF_000260255.1 Octodon degus | reverse complement strand
AGAGTCTGGGAGCAGAAGAAGATGAAGAAGTGTCATGAGGAGGAGAACGAATCAGGCCCCTGTGAGCTCTCTCTACATCTCTTTTTTTCGTCCCTCTTGCAAGAAGCAAGTTTGCAGGAAGGGGAGCAGATGCTTCAGTTTTGTCAGGGACCCTTGGTAAGTGCCCCTAGGTAAGCCAGGGGGATTCTTCATGATACCTCCTCATCCCAAGGGCAGACATCAGGAGAATTCCACACACCTGCCCCCCTCACCGCACCATCCGTGCTCAGAGTGTCTGGGGCATCCTCTCACTGCATAAGGACAGGGGAAGGCTCGGATGCCCCACACAAAGGCAGTGGCCACCAGGATTTGTGCCTCTCAAAGAAAGGAGCCCTTGTACCAGTTCGTCTCATAAGGATCGCAGAAATTTTTTAGAAAAGTTGCATTATGGGTGTGTGCAATGCCTACATTTATATTTTAGGAATGTTTCTATTGATAAATTATCAATTTTAGTTTTATGAGTTTTATTATATTAAACAATGTGTACTTAACAGGAAAATAAAATGTCAATCAAATAAAGTATTAAATTTTATGAGCCTGTAGAATAAGCAATAATTTCAACATCAATTGTTACCAGCTTATAAGAACTAAAAAATAACAGCAGAAATAAATTCCTATGCAAACTACAAGGAAAATAGAAATAAAGCCCAACCACAGAAATAAGCTTTGCTTCAATCATTACACCCAAGGCAGTCCTAGGAGTTGCCTTGTAATAGTAGCTTCCTGTTATATTATGCAATGTGTACTTAGCAAAAAAAATGAAATATCAATAACATAAAACATCAAATATGTACTACTGTTTAGAATAACAATCAACATTTCTACATCAACTGTTTGTTTACTAAATCTAAAAAGTAATAGCAAAAATAAATTCCTATGTGACCTGCTCTGAGAATACAAATAAAACTCTACCACATAATAATTTTCACTTCAATAATCACACCTAAGGCAGTTTTCACACGTGAGAACAGCATGTTCCATACACAAGTACTGCTTACATCAACAGCACAAGTGTCTTGTTTGCCTGTAATCTTTGGCAGGACATAAACGACATCTTGCTGGTCTTCCTGTTGTCTTAGGAGGTTCTTGTGATGTTTCACCTGTCTGCTCATGGTCTGCTTCAGAATTCTTTTGAAGAGTTTTTTTGAAAGATACATGTTGTCCTTCCTTGTTGTAATTGGTCATTTATCAATTCCAGTCCCAATCTCTAAGAAAATTTCTCCATGATATTTTGTGCTTGTTATTTTCTTTGGAAACTATGGAACTATCTATGCCTGGCATGTTTATGATCAAGCAAAACACAACCATTGGCCAACACTTTGTGTTTCAAGGGACATCATAGTCACTGCATAATTCATCAACATCTACTCTGCCTTTTGTTTTGTTGTGAAATGTGAACATTTCTGACTTCATTTGTATTGCAGATTCACTATCAATGTTTGTTTCTTTGTTTATTTTGAAACAGGGTCTCTTGCTATGTATTCCTGACTGATGTTGAACTTACAGGATCCTCCTGCCTCAACCTCTCCTGTACTGGGATTACAGATGTGCACCACCATGCCTAGCTTACTAAAATTCTTATCATCATGGTGTAATTTGACAGTCTGAATATTACTGTGTTTTTCTTCACTACTATGTAGTGTAAGCTAGCCTGGAAGTCACTGTGAAGCACAGGCTGAACTTGAACTCACAAGATCCTCCTGACTCAGCCTCTGGAATTACAACCATGTGAGGCTGTAATGGGTGAACTGAATTCTGTGCTGTAACTGTGAAAAACTATTAGGTTCCCTTATGCTTCCTATTATCTAATCTAAGGAATGTGTTATCACTCTCTGTTCAAGGTTGTTTAGTAATGAGTAACTGTCTCCTTCCCCTCCCTAATCTAATTCCTGTAAACAAAGTTGGCTTACAGAGATGATGTCAAAAGAAAACTAAATGGGTTTAACTCCTTATAACCTTGGTCTATGCAACACTGTATGTACTCTGGTGCAAGATAACCAAAAACAACAACAATGCCCCCAGAAAATTTAGGTTGAGTATTGGTCACACTGACCCTGAAAACATTATTTTGTGTCAGATGATGAATTTGTTTACTGAACTAGATGTGGTTCCATGCTTTAAAAGTCCCCTGCTTCCTGGGCCAGCCACCCTTTGGTCTTCTCCTGCATGAGAGCTGACTGGTAGCCCTGAGTACAGTAATAAAAGGCTCTTTTAAATTCCAATTCGGTTTCTGGTTCCTATTCTAAGTGACCCAAACAGAGGCCACATATGGCCTCATTATCAATCTTATCATAATGGTGTAATTCTTATTAAGTTTATTAATAAAATTTAGATATGCATAATGATCATATTCTTTATAAGGAATGTGTGCCTTTCTATGATATATCTTGATTCCTCTTTTTTTTCGGAGCTTCTCCCTTTCCTTCAACTCCTCTTCCCATACTTATTTACAAAACTTCATTTCCATTTTATAGTTTTTCTTTTCCCTTCCTCCCTTTTGTCTCCTTCCTCCCATGGTGTAATGTTGACAGTATCAGTACTACTTTGCTTTTCCTCCCCATATAGGAAGCCAAGTTATGTCTTTCCAAAATCCAAAGATCATGTCATGCATTTCTCTATTATGAACTTGCAACATTTTTTTCAGGAATCTTCACTTTGTTCTGAAAAACAGTTCCTGTGCTGGTCCATTGCTATTCTTTTAGCAAATATAACATCAGTGGGTAACTAGTGAACCAATTGTTTAATGTGACATTGGGTTACTTTCTTGGAAAAGTTTTAGCAAGTCTGTTCACAAAATCATGGTTTATTACTGTACAAATAAAGACCTGTGTCTGCATCTCAGAATAAGTTATTTATTCAAGGTGCAGCATAGACAACTTACAAGTGTCACCCAGGAATTAAATTAAAGACAAGAAAATGAGAAGACACTCAAACAAGACACAGCCCCAGCCATCCAATGTGAAGACAAGATCTCATATATAGAAGACAGGCATGCAGTTAGCAATCATGAAAAGAAAGTTTTCTTGAAATAGTAAGGGACCATGAGAAGTCAATACAGAGCTGCTACCTGAGGCAAAAAGAATAATTTCAGATTTATTGGAGTCAATGAAAAAGCAGGAGATAACACATGATATTGAAAATTAAACTGTTCACAGACCTCACGGCAGAAGACTTTTCTAGTAGAGAAAAAATATTTGACATACAGATAAGAGAGGAACGTACAACTCCAATTATCCATGACCCAAAATAAATCTATAGCCAGGCATATCACAAGATTCCAGAAATTCAATACAAGAATAAACTCTTAAAAGTAGTTAGGGAAGAGAAACAAATCACCTATAAAGGAAAGCCCTTCATAATCACTTAGTAGATGTCTACAGAGTGTTTCACCTCACAACATCACACTACACATTCTTCTCAGCTGCACATGGTATATTCTCCAAAATGGACCACACACTCACTCATAGAACATACTTAAGTGCAAAGGAATTGAAATCATCCCATGCACATTATCAGACCATAGTGCAATGAAATTGGAAATCAATGGCAAAAGAAACCACAAGAACTTCATGACTACATGGAAATTAATTCTATCCTTCTGAATAACCAATGGGTCACAGATGAAATTAAAGAAAAACTTAAGACAATTTCTACAACTAAATGATAATGGCAGTACAACATACCAGAGCTTATGGGATGCATTGAAAGCAGTCCTAAGAAGAAAATTTACCTGAGTGAATACCTATACCAGAAAACAGAGCAAGTACAAATAAACAACTTAATGGTGAATCTCAAACTCTGAGAAAAAACAGAACAGGGTAAGCCTAAAGCTTGTTTGAGAAAGGAAATTATAAAGATCAAAACATAAATTAACACTTTGGCGACTAAAAAGACCATACAAAAACTCAATGAACTGAAGAGTTGTTTCTTTCACAGATTAAATAAAATCAACAAACCCTTATTCAACCTTATCAAAAACAGGAAAGAAAAAACTCAAATGCACACAATTGGGAATGAAAAGGGCAAAATCACTACAGATCCTATAGAAATTCATAAGATCATCAATATTTACTCTTACAAGATGGAAAACACAGAAAAAAAATGGTCACATTCCTATATACATGTGAATTACCAAAGCTGAATCAAGAAGATATAAAAATCCTAAACAAATGAATATCAATCTATGAAATTGAAGATGTGATTAAAAACCTACCAACAAAGAAAAGCCCAGGCCCTGATGGATTTACTGCTGAATTTTACAAGAAATTTAGAGAAGATCTAATGCCACTACTTCTGAAGCACTTTATTGATATGAAAGGAAAGCAATAATCCCAGATTCATTCCTGGAAGCAAGCATTACCCTGATACCAAAAACAGAGAAGAGCTCAACTAAGAAAGAGAATTCCAGGCCAATCTCCCTAATGAAATTAGATGCAAAAATTCTCAATAAGATATCAGGAAACAGAATGCAACAAGTCATCAAGATTATACTCCATATACACCAAGTAGAATTCATCCTAAGGATATAGGGATGGTTGAACATACACAAATCAATGAAAGTAATACACCAAATTAGCAGAACCAAAGACAGAAATCATACAATCATTTCAATAGATGCAGACTTTTGACAAAGTCAGCATCAATTCATAACAAATCCTTTGGAAAACTGGAATAGATCATCTTTATCTCAGTCTGATAGAAGCCATATATGACAAACGAATAGCCAACATCATACAAAATGAATAAAAACAAAACTTTCTCTCTAAAATGAGTAACAAGACAAGGATGTCCACTGTCTTCATTCTTATTCAATATGGTCCAGGAAATTTTAGCCAGAGCAATTAGACAAGAGGAAGAAATAAAAAGGAATAATAAGAAAAGAAGTTAAATTATCATTATTTGTATGTGACATGATACTCTACATAGAAGACCTCAAAAACTGCTAGATTTAATAAGCAAATTCAGTTGTATGGCTGGTTAAAAATTAATAGCCTGGGACTGGGGAGATAGCTTAGTAGAATAAGCACTTGCCTGGCAAGCACAGGGTCCTGAATTCAATCCCCGGTACAGCAAAAAAAAAAAAAAAGTCAATAGCCTTCCTGTACATGAATAATAAACTCACTGAGATAAATTAGGGAAACAATACCTTTCACAATAGCATCTCCCATAAATAAATGGGAATCAATCTAATGAACAATGTAAAATACCTCTACATTGAGAATTATGATATGAGAAAGGATGTTGAAGCTGATATCAAAAAATGGGAAGCTATCCTTTGCTCTTGGATAAGAAGAACCAATATAGTAAAAATGATCATATTCCCAAAACTATTATACAGATTTAATGCAATCACAAAATTAAAAGCACATCTCACAGAATTATGAAAAAACAACCCTAAAATTCATTTGGAAGCAGAAGAGATCTAGAATAGCACAGGCAACTGTGGGCAACAAAGGCAAGTCCGGGGAACACAGTCCCTGACTTGAAATCACACTATAAACCTCACATGGTAGAAGGAACATGGTCCTGACAAAATAAAAACAGACTGAAGATCAATGGCACAGATTAAAAGATTCAGAAGCAACTCCAAACACATCCAGCTACCTTAACTTTGACAAACTTGCCAAACAAATTAACTGGAGGAAAGATAATACCTTTTATAAATAATGCTGGAAAAAGTGATAGTGCACATGATTAAAATTGGGCCAATATATTTCACCACACACTTAACTAAATTTGAAATGGATGAAAGATCTAAATATTAAAGCAGAAACATTAAATCTGCTGGAAGATAGAATAGGTAAAACTTTAAAGACATTATTGGTGTAGGTGAAGACTTTGACTAAAACCTTGATTGCACAAGAACTATCACAAAGAATGAATAACTGGATTTCATCTTATTAAATAGCTTTTGCACAGCAAAAGAAACCACAACAGAGTAGAGGCAAACTCACAATTTGGGAAAAAAATGTTTTCAGCAAAAGCATTACTATGGAGAACATATAAAGAACTGAGGTTCTCCACCAAGCATCGCCTTGGCCTCCTGCTTCAACAGTGCTTGAATGGAGCCCGCCCTCGCCCGCCCACACCACCGCTGCAGCCCAGCCTTGCCCGCCACCTCCATGAGGACCACCTCACCCTCACAAGTGCGCCAGAACTACCAGCAGGACGCTGAGGCTGCCATCCACCACCAGATCAACCTGGAGCTCTACGCCTCCTACATCTACCTGTCCATGTCTTACTACTTTGACTGCGATGATGTGGCTTTGAAGAACTTTGCCAAATACTTTCTTCACCAATCCCATGAGGAGAGAGAACACGCTGAGAAGTTAAGGAAGCTGCAGAACCAGAGCGGTGGCTGGATCTTCTTTCAGGATATCAAGAAACCAGACTGTGATGACTGGGAAAATGGGCTGGACGCGATGGAGTGCACGCTGCACTTGGAGAAGATTGTGAATCAGTCCCTCCTAGAGCTGCACAAGCTGGTCACTGATGAGAACGACCCCCATCTGTGTGACTTCATCGAGACACACTACCTGGATGAGCAGGTGAAGGCTATCAAAAAGCTGGGTGACCACATGACCAACCTGCGCAAAATGGGAGCCCCTGAGTCTGGCATGGCAGAGTACCTCTTTGACAAGCATACCCTGGGGGGCAGTGACAATGAGAGCTAATGTCACCAAGACAGCACATGCATGTTGGGGCTACCTCAACCTTTTCTATAAACTGTACCACAACATCTACTTAAGTTCTTTAATTCCTCCAAATAAAGAAATTTGGTACCTGGCCAAAAATAAAATAAAATAAAATAAAACTGAACATGTAAGTTCAGTTTCTGAACTTGAGGATTAAACAACGAATACAAGAGAAAGCAGGAATCCAAAAGCTACAACTCTTGTTGCATAGGTCTTGCTTTCTCTTGGTCTTAACCATCCAGCAGAAAAGTATAAAAACAAAGTATAAGAAGTAAAGCCATGCTGTTATGTTGAGCTGTAGGTGACTCAGGTCAACAATTTCTGACATTGCCAGTGAAGTGAAAGCCCCA
>NW_004524754.1:1560396-1562562 GCF_000260255.1 Octodon degus | reverse complement strand
AGAAAAGACAAGGAAAAAGGGAGGAAAATCATGCAAGTATACATACAGGATGAATGAGATGATTACTAATAATTTCCATCAATTCTTGAAAATAGAAGGTTTTTTTTCTTTTTTTAGTGATTTTATTGAGAAACAAATAGCAATGAGACAGTTTCAAAACCAACTAGTAGGATGGTTTCAATAATTAGTACACTGCATATTGTTCTCTTAGTGGTTATTCATTGTATAAGATGCAGACCTGATATCCTATCCACAAACATTATTAGAACAAATCTTTCTATTCAATGATCCAAGAGAATGCAGCTGTGTATCTATCCTATTTTGAATATACAGATACAAAATGGTTGTTCATTTGTATATCTTTTTTTTTTGTTTGGTTTTGTCAGATAAGGGCATTCCATTGACATTTAAATATGATAGGTGCTTGAATTCAGAAAAATATTCCAATATAGTCCAGTAGTCCATACTAGCAGTGGGTTTTCCATAAGACTAGCAATGTCAGAAGTTTTTGACTTGATCCTTTTAGAGCTCAGCATATTCATATGGCTTTACTTTTTATACTTTGTTTTTATTCTTTTCTGCTGGATGGTTAAGATCAAGATAAACCAAGACCTATATAACAAGAAATGTAACCTTTGTATCTGACAAGGTCAGTCAAATCCCCTCAGAATTCACCCTGAAGCCCTGTACAGCAGTTTGTAGATCCTTTGTAAGTGTCAGCCATGTGGATGAGTCTCGGCCATTGCTTGACCAATTTGTTCTCTGTGAAAGCTTGAGAGAATGTTTTCTCTCCAGGTGGCTCTCTTTAGGCACACTCTACATCATCGATCACTTTCCTCTTTTGGCCCCATAATCTCCTTGATCAGAAAATTTGGGGCACAACTGAGTTACATGGTGTTACACTACAGGTTCTACTATGTTCTGAGTCTTCACTGACCTTGAAAGGCTAGGACCAAAATGTTGGCTGTCCTTATATCCCTTCTTTTTGTCTCATTTTTGGTCTGAAAACTTAGATTGTTAACCCTGCAGAAGAGAAGCTTATTTTTATTACCCTACAACCTAGGCAGTTGAGCTTAACCTCACTATATGTGTGAATATCAAACATCTTAGGCATAACATGGAACAGGTATTTTCCATCAAGTATTGATATGTTAAACTTTATATGAAGAAAAAAACTTTTTAAAAAACTATTTAAAAATAGGAGTAAACAATTGTATATTTTTACACAGAAGTTTAGAAATCTAACCATACACAGCACTGTAGCAAGACAGTCCTGTGACATCTTTTTTCTTTTCTCTTGTTTTCATTTATTACCCTTTTTTTAAACAAACATTTACTTGAGAGACAGTATGGCAATAATTGGTATGTTATGAAAAGCAGTACATATTTAGAAGACCAGAATGACAGGCATTCCAAGCATGATCCTACTATTACACATTGCTATCTTCAGTGCAGTTGCTTCGTTCACATGTATTAGCATATCTAGTTAGTCAGGGTGAGAATCCTACCAATTAACTGCTAGTTTCAAAAACCTGCTGAAGATTCTCAGGATCATTGCCTTACCCATCTTGTGCATATAAATGTATGGTTTTGCCTCTGTCATGTTTCCTAGACTTTCTCCTTGCCCTGTCTTCATTGTCTAATCCTCAAGTTCTCGCTTTCCTTTTAATTGTGTTATGCCTTTCTAATTTTTATTTCTTCTTTGAGTTCTAATACTAGGAAGTCTACACAATATTTACACATGTGGGTCTGGTTTATTTCACTTAAGAGTATATCTTCAAGTGGCATCCACCTAAATATGAAGGCTTTGAGTTTATTGTTCTTTATAGCTGAGTAATACTCCATTGTATAAAAATACCACATTTCTTCATCCATTCCTCAGGTGATGGGCATCTTGGTTGTTTCCAAGGTTTGGCTATCACAAATTGTGCTGCTATAAACATAGGTACACTGATATCACATTTTCAGTTCCTCCAGGAAAATTCCCAGTAGGGGGATATCTGGTTTGAATGGGATTTCCTGTCCTAGTTTGTTAAGGAGTCTCCACACAGACTTCCATAATGGTTGCACCAGTCTACACTCCCACCAGCAGTGGAGAAGGGTTCCTTTTTCCTCACAGCTCCTCCAACATCTTGGTTGATTTCTTTATGACAGTCATTCTTTGTG
>NW_004524754.1:1554586-1556460 GCF_000260255.1 Octodon degus | reverse complement strand
TTTTCTTGCATATACTTAAGAATGACCTGTGGACTAGTATGTGGTCTATTTTAGAAAATGACCCATGTGCAGCTGAAAAACATGTGTATTCATCTTTGTTTGGGTGGAACATTCTGTATATGTCCACTAAGTCCATTTGTTCCAAGCTCTGATTCAGTTCTGCTACTTCTTTGCTAATTTTTTGTCTGCTTGACCTATCTTTTTGGCATAAGGGGGTGTTAAGGTCTCCTGTTAAGACTGTGGTATTGGATATTAGATTTTTTATGTCCGTTACGATTTGTCTTATATAGTTAGGTGCTCTTCTGTTTGGTGCATACATATTTATGACTGTTACCTCTTCCTCTTGAATTTTTCCCCTAAAAGTGGCCTCCTTTATTTCTTTTGATTATTCTTGGTTTGAAGTTGAGACTGTCTGAGAATAGGATTGCTACCCCTGCTTTTTTCTGAGGTGATGGGGCGTGTAGTATTGTTTTCCATCCTTTGACTTTCAGCCTATGAATTTCTTTATGAGTTAAGTGTGATTCTTGTATACAGGATATTGTTGGATTTTGTTTCCTAATCCACTGTGCCAGTCTATTTCTTTTAATTGGTGAATTAAGTCCATTTATATTGATGGTTATAAATGATATGTATTGACTCATGATTGACATGTTATTTACCTGCTGATGTTTACTCCTTTTTCTCCTGTGTTTAACTGTTTGCCACACTTAGTGGGTTCCTTCTGTTATTGTTCGTGGAGTTCTGATCATTTTAGTCCCTCTCTAGAACATCTTTATTGGTCTGTGTAAGATTGGCTTTGTCATCACAAAATTCTTTAGTTGTTCTTTATCTTGCAAGTATTTCACTTCTCCATCAGACTTGAAAGAGAGTTTTGCAGGGTATAGTAGTCTGGGCTGGAATTTGTTTTCATTGAGGATTCAAAGTACTCTGTTCCATGTTCTTCTTGTCCTCATGGTTTGTGAAGAAAAGTCTGCCATTATTCTCAAGGGTTTTCCTTTAAATGTAATCTGTTTGTTTTTTTCTAGCAGCTTTCAGTATATTGTTCTTGTGCTGGATTTCTGGGATCTTGACTATTATATGTCTCGGTGTGTTTTTAATTGTGTTGAAGTTATTTGGAGTTCTGTATGCTTCAGTTACCAGAATGTCAGATTGTTTCCTCATATTTGGGAAGTTTTCTGCCATTATTTCTGCCCATATTCTTTTTATATCATTTGTTTTGACTCCTCTTTTCTCATTGATGCCTATTAGTCTCACATTGTTCATGTTTGCATCATATTGTGGTGATGAATTGCTTTTTCCTGCATCCTACTTGTTTTTAAGAGATCTTTTCTTTTTTCACTAGCTGCGATGGTGTCTTCAAGATCTGAAACTCTATCTTCACTTTCAATCAAACAGTTTTGCAAGCTTGTGATTGAGATTTTATATTCCTCTATATCTCTTTGACTCTGCTTCTATTTCTTTCCTGTATTGCTTATTCAATGAATCTGCCATTTATCTAATCTCTCTCTTTTTTTATCAGTGTCTTCTTTAGAAGCAGTTATTAATTGTTTCACTACAGAGATTATTTGTGATCTGATTTCCTCCATGTGTTTCTGCATTTGTTTCTTTACTTCAGATGCTATTAATTCAGAGATTTCTTTTTTTATTTCAGATGTTATTTCTGATCTGAGTTCCTCTATACCTTTCTGCAGTTGTTTCTTTACTTCAGATGCTATTGATTCAGACATTTCAGCTGTGTGATTCCCAATTTCTTCTGTGCTAGTGTCCTCTGCACTTGTTCTGGGTGGGTTTGGGGTCTGAGATTGCATTTTGCTCCTCTTTGTCATTTTATATAGCACTGTCCTCTGACTTTTGGTGTAGAGCTTTGGTGTAGT
>NW_004524754.1:1510341-1553296 GCF_000260255.1 Octodon degus | reverse complement strand
ACAAGCATGAAATGGTGCAAGCTGTTCATCAACTGTCATGTGTTGGACGGTGTGTGACTTATTTGACAGTTCAAAGTACAGCTTTGAGAAAATGAGAAAATGCCAGACAAATTAGGGGGTTTTGTTTGTTTGTGTCTTAATAGGTCTTTTTGTAGTCAAAGCATAGGCAATTTTGAAGGAAACCAAGTCTCCTGAATATCAGTATTGTTCTAAACCTCTCTCTCTCTCTCTCTGTCTCTGTCTCTGTCTCTGTCTCTGTCTCTGTCTCTGTCTCTCTCTCTGGTAGAACTGGGGATTGAACTCAGGCCCTTGTGCTTGCCAGGCAGGCACTTACCCTACTGAGCCATCTCCCTGGCCCCTGTTCTAAACATCTCAATGCCACATCTTTCACATCTCCAAAAATCCTTTAAATTCTGACAACTAGAATGATAAAGCCTGCTATGCAGGCTCTTTGTTCGGAGAGTGAGGTGCTGTGATAAATATGTTTTGAGCATTACTGTCAATGCATATAGAATGTTTTCTTGCATTTCACTTTTCATGTATTTCAAAGTGTTCTGTAGCCTATTATCCATTGGAAACAATTTGCAATGCTGAATCACAGTGTTGGCACTCCTTGCGATAGAATTCATCCCTAGCAAGAAACTAAAAACACTTTGTCACCTAATTCTAACAGTGAATGACTAAGGTATGCATGACCATTTTGTAGCATTTTGACTAAAATATTTATCTACATTTGTTTGCTTCCTCATCTGTATCAAGGCCTTCTTTCTGTACTTGTATATCTGTCATACCTGTCTGTCTTATCTGTCAGTTGGGCCAGGGAGACAGCTCGGTAGAATAAGCACTTGCCTGGCAAGCACGGGTTCAATCCCTGGTACCACAGAAAAAGGAAAAGAAAAAAAAATCAGTGTGTCTTATCTGTCACATATTTCTAACTTCCTTGGCTTACTTGATCCAAGTCATCATCAGTAGCCGAGTCACCTGCCAACCCAAAGTCACTCTTCCCAAAGTTGTCAAAGTGGATTTTCTTGGGATGTTGTATTGAATTGGACTAATTTTATAAGAAAAATCAAAACAAAACATTAAATAAAAAATATTATAATTACACAAAAATGTAAATGATGTACAATGTGGGTAGAACTCACCCATAGTGTATGCACTACAACACATGTGTGTACACCCTGCTACTTGTGTGCCAAGTAGGTGAACACACAGATTACCTCCTGTGTTCCTCCAGGGTGGCTGCTGAGACACACAGCCCAGTACCAGGATGCTAACATGCATATCTTCTTTAGAAAAATAGAGCACAGGCATCTGTGACTCAGTAAGAGGAACTAAGGGCTTCACAAGATGGCACATGGCAGCAATTTTCTTAGATGGCTGTAGAGCCTGACACCCCAAGAGCCTCGTGCAGAGGTGAGCAGGATAGCAGGTGGAACAGCCAATGATAGATGTTCTTAGTATACACAAGGTCCTGGGTTCCAGTCCCAGCACCAAAACCAAACATGAAAATGAAGAAAAGAATAGGAAAAGAAAGTAGAACACTTTCAGAACCTACAGCAAGAAAAGATAGGCAGACGATGGCAGTGAAGAAAGGCAGAAAACCCACTCCAGAGAGAGAGAGAGTAGCCCCACTGCCTCCCTCCCCTGAGGTACCAACCCCTTCTGCCCTGAGGGGGCCTGGCTCCCTTCTGAGAAGCCCCACATTTCAGTCTTGGTTCAGAGGTAGTGGCCCCTGGATGATTGAATCTGGCAGGTTGTGACATACAGTTTCCTGGGGTGGCCTTGAAGATGTGCTGATGCTAATTTAGGCAGACTCACATTGGAGCATGGGCTGCATAACTTGATCACTACAAAGCCACACTCCACCAGATGTGACAGGATCATTATGTTAGGAATTCGGAGGGGCTGCCCAAGCAGAGCTCTGGACTGCTGCCTGGAAGTTGGCTCCCAGCCTGCCCATGCTTGGGATAGAATCCTTGGAGGACCAGCCAGGCAGCACCGTGTGGGGCTTGGGTTAGGAAGCCAAGCCATCAGTTCCCCTCT
Source organism: Octodon degus (assembly GCF_000260255.1). Taxonomy (NCBI): domain Eukaryota; kingdom Metazoa; phylum Chordata; class Mammalia; order Rodentia; family Octodontidae; genus Octodon; species Octodon degus. Next base: position 1,551,250 of record NW_004524754.1, on the reverse strand, counting down.
CAGCCCAAGAATGAATGACAAAAGGACGGTGATTTTTGTATAAAAAGATATATAGAGGCATATAGGGGACTGAGGTTTATATTTTCCATGGTATTTACCAGGAAATATTATCACCTGTAATATGGGAATTTTCTGTGCTGTGTAGAATTAGACTTACAGTAATATATATATATATATATATATATATATATATATATATACACATATATAATCAATTAATGAAATAATGAAGGAAAATTCATGATAATGGGCCAGTCTCCTTTGCCTACTCTGATTCTTATTATCAGCGATTTAATAATGGTGATGCAGGCATACATTCACAGACATCAAACGTTGGGAGAGAAGAGCTGAAGCATCGGGGGGCCATGCCCATGAAGCTCTCAGGTGCCGAGCAAGACGGGGGTAATTTAACATGACAGCTTGAGTTGGCCAACAGTGAGGGGAAGCCAGGTGCAGAAAAGCACACGGGTGGGCAGAGCTTGAGAGAATGACCCCCCAGTAAGCAGGCCTAAGGGCTCAGTTGGACCTGAGCACAGCATAACCGAAAGCACAGTGTGGTCTCTAAAACCAAGCTAGTGCTGGCAGGGGTACAATATTTGAGACAAATAAAGAGAATCCTCCTGTGCTTGCTTCTGGAGCTTTTATCTGGAACTCTCTTATTAAGCAGCATTTGAAAACATAGACAGATAGCATAGATAGATAGATAATAGATAGATAGATAGATAGATAGATAGATAGATAGATAGATAGATATCCAGCAGAGAAGATTTGAAATATGGTCAGGTAAGGAGTGTCTAAAATAATGGAGATGCTGTGGTAGAAATAAGAAATACTCAGAGGGGCAGGACAACTGCCTTCACTTGCCTACTGAAGAAGGCTGTGCCTCCCTGTGTGGGTTCATGGAGCAGAATTAGCACTGACTGATAGAAATCATACAATCCCTAGTAAGAGAAGGGACAGGAGGCATTAGAGGGCAGTGAATTCACCATCTGTGACGAGCACCTGTCAGACATGATGGAACTCCTAGAGCCCCTTTAGGACAATTTATTTGTCCTTCCAGAAATGGGACTCTCATGAGGGAAGGAAAGATGGCCGGAAGTTATCAGAAGCGGGTGGAAAGTGGGCAGAGGCTGGCCACAGCTGGTTGTCCAGTCCAGTCCTGGGTGGGTCACCTGCAGATACTCACAGGTGGTCTTGGGAAGAAGATAAGGTTACAGTCTTCTGTGCTTCAGCCTCTAAATGGCAAACATGCTCTACAGGAATGAGCAGGACAGCTCTTTGCCCTAGGCTCAAGTTCAGACAAATTCAGAAGGGGCAGGGCAGGCACCACTTGTCCCCACTAGTATATATAATATATATACTTGTCCCCAGTCTGGTAGTAACCATATCTTCTCTTTTCCCCAGCCATTGGCACTCGCCATAGAATTGGCACCCCGAGGGCTGGGCATCAACCGACTACCTTGTGCTTCATGTGAAAAGTAATTGCTAAGCAGGAAAAAAAGCTCAGACAAATCAGGAGCAGAAGGCAGCAGCCCATCTAAAAACCATAGGACACACTGAGGTTGTCAATCCTCTGATACCAAGGAGGCCACTCCGCTGTCTGGCCTGGCTGCCTCTTGTGTAAAGGAAGGGGAGGACCAGCAATCATCAGCACTGGCCTCTTCACCTCCAACATTCTCTGCCTCCTCTGTGAATTTCAGGACTTCTGTTTCAGTGACATCCAAGTTACTGGAGAGCACCTTAGGGAGACGGAGAGCCTAACGTATAATCAGTTTGCTACCTGGAGAAGGACAAAGTGCGCTGCTTGTAGAAAATCTCCTTAAGAATAGTTTTTGGAGTTGTACTGAGAACCCTGACCCTATTTGTTTTCCCATCTGTATTGATGGGAATAATGCTACAAGTGTGAGTCTCAGAAAAAGTTAATGAACGAATGTCCAACTGCTCTCAGGGTCACAACACCCAGGAGGAAAGTTATGCTCTTCCTCTGGCCTTTGCCTTGCTTACTCGGCTTCATATCCTCCCCTTGCTCCCTGGAGCCCATTACTACTTATGGATCTGTGTTAGGGGGCTTGGGGAGGGTGATTCAGGCTATTCATTAAGCTCTTTGGCCTCTTCCTTGATAACTATGCTTGCCTCTCACTTTTCTGCTCAACCCGCACAACTATAAACCTCCCTTTGACTAAATCTCAAGAATGCAAAAGGGTCTTTCCTGGAAGTTTCCTTCGTGGATCCAAAGGACAAGAGTAGATAGCTAAAGAGCTGAGAAGCGGGTGGCGTTCTCAGAGGAAATTAGGGAATTAGACCCTGCTGCTCTCCGTAGGGCTCATCTTGTAAGTGATGACAGTTCCCTCTCAGTGATCAAGTTTCCTACTAGTAAAGGAGGAAAAAAGGTGTATTTAGATCAGCGGTGCTTGAATATTTTAAGACCTGCTCTTAGGTAAGTTCTAAGACCTGTGCCTGTTATTCTAGGTTCCTATCCCATAGTTTGGGATACTAAACATTTACCAACTCCTATATGCATCAGAACAAAAAGTGAACTGGTGCTCTGGTCTTTGGGGATTTTATGAGGTGAATGAATATTTCTACAAGACTGAGCTATAGGTTTTTAGTGGTGGACTATATTCTCCCTCCCCTCCCTTTTTCTCCCTTCCCTTCCCTCCCTTCCCTTCCCTTTCCTTCCCCTTCCCTCCCCTTTCCCCTTTCCCTTCCCTACCCTTTTCTCTCCCTTTCCCTTTCCCTTTCCCTTTCCCTTTCCCTTTCCCTTTCCCATTCCCTTCCCATTTCTTTCTCTTCCCTCCCCTCCCCTCCCTTCTCCTTCCTTCCCCTCCGCTCCCTTTCCATCCTCTTCCCTGTTCTCCCCTTCTCTCCTTGCCCCTCCCCTTTTCTTGGTGAGGCTGAGGAAAGGCAAGAGTGTGGAAGTGTGATAATGATCTGAAGACCCGGAGCATGCCCAGTCTGGGATAAAGGCAGCAACAATGGCTGCCTGGGCACGGGCAAGGGGCTGGCTAAGGGGTCCTACAACTTATACAGTTCAGTTCCAATGCCCTGAGAACTTTCTGTCCCCAGCTAGGGTCATGTCCTCTGAGCCGAGAAACCTTGTGAAAGGCACTGGCAGATCTCTGTATTTATAAAGATGGGGGAGGCATTGACAGGACCAGGGGGAGGAGAAGGATGCAACCATCTCTTTCCTTAAGTACTCAGAATTTATTGAATTTCTGTTGTGTGCCTACTGCCAAGTCAATTTAAGGTAGAAATGAAAAAAATATATATATATATATGATTATCCATCTTCAAGGAGCTCAGCATGTGGCTGATACCATTCTTGTGTACCCAGGAAATACATGCATCTGAGTGGAATGGTGAAGTCTGGTTTTATTGGGAGACAGATGGAAAAACAAGACATTGAATCATTCTTTTCCACAGAGAAAAGCAAAGAGAAATGGAGATGTACAGGCACATGGGCAGGGGGGCTTCGATTAGCTCACCTAGATGCCTTTTGGGGCTGTCTTGCCTCTGCTGTGTTCTTGGACTTGGTCTCTCCCTGTGGATTCTGAAGGATACCTCTACCCTAGACTATGAGAGATCCCATCTTAGCTCTATGCTCTGTGGCTACCAAAAGCCTTCTCATTTTCTTCTGTCTACAAAATCTCCCAATTAAAGAAGGAAAATAAAGCTGAGGCACGATCCTGAAATAATTTTTGGAGAAACAAAATTCAAAAAATAGAGGAAGTGTCTATGTATCTCTCACCCATCATCTTCCATGTCTATGAAATGGTACTGATCTTTCAGAGATTAAAAAGCATAAAGGAAATGCAAGGTGCTTGTCCTTCCCCTCAAGGAACTTTAATTCTGTTAATTAGACAAGGCTTAGACATCCAAAGATTCTACAAAGTTAATAAACCTAAAAGCAACAGGCTTAACTAGATCAGACATGATAGTGAGCAGAGTCATTTCTGAGCTGGCCACATCCACTAGATTTTTTTCTGGACACCTTTAACTTTAACATTCAGTCATGTGGCACAGTTATCAGTTTAGAAAAGTTATCCAATTTTTAGGCTAAAGCATCAAACAAAGGATGCACACAAAAGAACTTCAGAGGAGGGAGAAGCAGGACCCAGAGAGGGCACAAAGGTCACAGGGGACCTTGTGGAGGAGGCCAGGACAGGGCATGGAGGATGCAGACAATGACCACACCAGCCTGACCGACTAGTCTGGCTCTTTCAAGGCCTGGCTTCCACTCTTTCTGTCATCTCTGTCACCTCTGCTCCACCTGGCTCCTCCTGATGCCCATGTGTCACGATGTTCCAACATCTATAATTCACTGTGGCAGATGTGTGCAGGGGCAGGAGGGATTGGAGAGGGAGACTGTAAACAACCCTCTGCCCACCCACAGCCCAATCAGCCCCAGAGTATAGGTGGGCCTAACACTTCCCCTGGGGCTTTCTGGGCCAGGTGTCCCTCCCACCTCTCCACTAAGGCCTGGGGCTCCCTGGCCCACAATATGGTTCAAGATCCAGTAGCAAGCAGCACCACCAGGAGTACCAGCTGCTCTCTAGCTTTCAGCAGCTTGGGCCACTGCCATAGCGGCAGGATTTCTATTCTCAGAAACCCTGGAGCATAAACTTCACAAACAGTTACTGAGTTCCTGCCCTGGGCTAGAGCCCCAAGCAATCTGGTAATGAACCAGAAGAGGTCTTTGCCAGTGGGGAGTTGGTAATCCAGTTGGGGGCCCAGATGAGTAATACCAGCCTGTAAAGCCTCGCTGCCCCTGGGGGGCCATGGGCGAGCTGGTGGTTTTGGTTGAAGGGGAGCCGTGTGCCCACCTACGCATATCACTCTGCCATCAAGCATAACAACTATCCGACAACTCCATTTGTCTTAAGCCAATCGTAAAAATCTTGTTATATAAACAGTTTTCTGCACCACTTCCAGAAAACCTACCCCAACCAAGCATACTTCATGCTTACTAAGCCTCGTTTTCTCTCTAAGCATGAGGCGCATGGCATGCCACCCTTTTTGGTAGGTATTCTTTTTTTTAAATTTTAAGTATTTGGTGCAGGGTCTCCATTGTGCAGCTCAGACTTATAGTGAACCTCCTGTTTCAGCCTCCCCAGCACTGGGATTGCAGGAATACACCACCACACCCAGTCTTGGAGGTCAGCTCAGAGCACCCAGGGGTGGGGCTGGCAAGGCATATGGTGCCAGGGATCAAATCCCAGTCCTTGCACTGCCTAGGCAGGCACTGAGACTGCCAAGTTATCTCTGTGGCCCCCTGTCAGGTATTCTGGTGTCTCCCTTCTATGTGCCATACTGTCTTTCTGACAATAACTCACTCCCACATTTGTTTGCTAATGTCCATTCTCCCTCTATAGATCCTGAGATAAGAGTTCAGAGCGCAGGGTCCCGGGTGCATATGTTGACTCTACAACTTGTTGGCCAGAGAGATACAGCAAAGCACCTGTATGGCAAGCTACCAGTTCCCCACTATCCATGCATGTGATTAACATAGTCCTAAAGATGATGCAAGGGAGAAAAAGATAATACATGTGAAAGGCCTAGTTTTCAGTCAGGCACACAGCAGGTTCTCAAGCCCGTTTGTCACCTGAGCTGGACACAACAGGGACCCATGTGACCAGCTACTTCCTATTCAAGCTCAGTTAGGAGAATGAGGTTCTGTCCACTCTGGAAAGGCAGCAGGAGGAGAGCAAAGGCTCCGATGATTTGTTACACTGTCCTGGAGAAAGGCCTGGCCAGTAGTGTGGCCAGACTCAGAGGGTGACCTCTAAATGTGGACACTTTGCAAAGGACTGGAAAGCTTGGCAGAAGAGCTGGGGGCTCCAGGGTCACAGTAGGACCCTTGGTGTGGACCCAAGAGCCTGCAGATAGTAGGGGAGGACAGAAAGAGCGAGATTGAAATGATGGACCCCACCTCCCCGCAGATCAGCCTTTTCCTCTCTCCCAAGCTGTTCCTCACTGGGCCAGCCCACTGGGCACACAGAAAAGAAGGCCACAGGAAAGGCTGAGTGGCAATGACAGTTCATCTCACTAGCCTGGCTTCTGGAAACAGCCTTTCTGCCCATAGAAGAGTTGGCCAAGTCCCCAGTCATTTGGCTGGAGCAGCACTACCCTCAAGTGGCAGAAGAGATAACTCTGCTGAAATTGGCTCCTTCTTATCCTATCAAGGGACAGCTTCTGTGTCGGGCAAGAGAAACAGGCTACCCTCTGGGCAAGGTGGGACAACCTCGGGAGAGCAGGCAGGTGTACACATCGTCCTACAGGAGTGGTCCCCAGCAGCTCGCTGGAACTAGGGGCCCTACTTCCTCACCCCCTTCCAAGCTCACCACAGCAGTCCCCTCTATGTCTCCAAGAAATGGCAAGCACACTTGTGCTCTCAGAGGCCACCAGGCAATCTGACAGCCCCTCCAGCACTACTCCCTACACCATCTCTGAGGAATGACCTTCTTCAGCCGTGTCTCCTGGTGGTACTAACTGGGCAGCCTGGCAGAAATTTTTACAGCTCCTCTTAGATGGATTTTCACACACAAGATTACTAACTTTCTCCTTTTTGCTCCAACATTTATTAAGCACGTTATGTGATAAATTAATAGACAAAGACAAATTAGAGATGGGTCCTTCCTTTAAAGATGGGAAGCAAAGTTGTTCCATCAAACAGTGACACAAACTACAGTCAACTGTCAGTAATCGTGAAGCAGAGGTACCCGTAAGCACCACAGAAGCACAGTGAGAGGCAGCCCAGAGACATTTTAATGGGAAGCTGAGGGCCTTTACCTTGGCATCCATCCAAACCTACCTTGGGCCCTCTGGGAAGCCAGCCTGGGGAACAAAAGCGGGCAGCACAATCCATCTGATGACGCCAGCTGCTCTTGCAAACAGCACAGCTATCAGTGGTGAGAACAGTGTCTTACAGGGATGCATAGCACCAATTCCATGAAGGTCTTCTGGCCTTCCATGGTGGAAATGCCGGCAATACACTCATCGCACTCGGGGCCACCACTAAGTCCCACTGCGTGCTTCCCAAAACCTGCGTGTTTTGAGAAGATATTCTTGAGAGCAAAGGTGAAAGAGCCAAGTTGTAGCAGAGATAGCACAAGAGAAGTGTGTGTGTGTGTGTGTGTGTGTGTGTGTGTGTGTGTGTGTACACTTGACTGTGGACAGCATTATGAATGCACACTGCCAGGAAGAGCCTGCAGGAAAAGAGAATGACCACCTAGAACACCGTGCAAAGCACGTTAAGTGAGTCAAGCCCTTGGCAAGTCTTGAACTGAGATGAGTGGAGAAAAACCATTTTAACCACCTGAGTCCATTCAGATAACCAAATGATTGGACAAGGTACTGTCTCCACCTACCAATAAGAAACATCTCCTGTCACATGGTAGTTAACTAACTGCAGTTTCCACTGACTCCTCAGCAGGACCTTCCCTGATTGGCTGAGAGCAGTCATGGAGGAAATTTGGACAACATCCTATTCTTTCACCCACTGAGTGCAGAGCCATGGGAACTGAGTAGAGCACACCCTGGGAAGAACACTCTAGAGGGAGGATTTCTGAGAGCTTGGAACACACTTCCAGTGGAGCACGTGCAGTTTCCTGGCTTGAGGAAGTCAACAGATGCAGTTGGTGTCCTGCAGTATGTGCTGCTCAGGTGGGGTCTGGCATGGAGACCTGGGACATACAGTCCTCCTGCGAGTGTGGATGCTGTGGCTTCAGGCCAAATGCTGGCGGTGTGCGAGGTGTCCTCCACACGAGGCCATTTCCCAAGAACTTGGAGTGCTGCTCAAATACCCAACATCTGTGAATTTCCATAGTACCTATCTCCGAGGAATTCCACACACTTACAGACATGATCTCATCCATCCTCTCATTCCCTCTGAGACAGGGAGGGGACAGCAAGATTACCTCTGTGAAACACATGGAGGAGCAAGGCATAGGGATGGATGGAGACTTTCTTGAGGATACCAGCAAAGATAGGACTGCTGAAAAGGAAAGCAGAAGATTTGGCCCCACAATAGTCCTTTTCCCTGGCTTGGCCGTGACAGTGTGTGAAAGTTAAAAATGCTAAAGAAAGGTACATATTATAAAAACTGTTGTATTGTCATCATGGATAATCTAATGAAATCCAACAAGACCAGTAAAAGATCATACTAATCATTACTCCAAATGTTCTTCTTTTTCCTGTTCCAACGATTAGGATTTTGTGAGGTAACAGAAATGAAGAATAAAATGAAACCCAAGAACAGCTGGGGAGAGGAAGACACCATACTCTACTTCCAATCATAGGCTGAGCAGTGGGTCTGGACCATTCACTTTCTTGGAGAGTGGGGATGGCTTTGGGAGGTGCATTTCCTTGGAAACTGGCCTAGACTGGAGCCAGTGGTCAAAGACCAGTGAGTGTGAGGATCAAAGGCAATCTCACCAAGATGATGCCACCCTTCTCTGCTCCAATCAGGGGCTCTCTCATTAATCCAAATCTGTGGCTATGGCCATCAGGAGAGATTTTCTCTCAGTCAATCCTAAGAACCTCAGATGTCTCCAGACAACAGCTTGACTCCCTCTCAAGTGAGGCTTAAAGTATTGATTAATCCAATCTGTTTCTATTTAAATCCTTAGAGACAAAGAACTGAGGCCCCAAAGGGAAGTCTCAACTGGACATGCTGTTTTATCCTAACCCAAGCACAATTTATCCCAGATTTGCCTATTACATTGCAAACAGGTCAAAGTGTAATGGGGTTTGGGTAACACCCAGCTAACCCAAGTCTGCATGTCTCTAACTCACGCCCTGTCCCTTCACTAAAGAAACCCACAAGTGGCTCTCCATTGCCATCCCTCATCCCTCCATTGTCATAGGTTTTCAAACAGTGAGGAACATCCTGTGTCTCCTGCCCAACACATTCCAGGATAACGTACAGAGCAATCTCTCAGATCCTCTGTTCTATGCAAGTACAAGTCTTCCTGGTCAAAGTCTTGGGCAAGGCAATATGGTCTCTAGAACTGTGAGATGGAGATTTGAGGAGGGATGAGGGATGAGAAAATGAGTTGCTGGTTGATAATCCCTGGAGAGACTAAAAGATTTGGGAAGAGAAGCAAATTCCAGGGTTATATAAGGAGCAAATGACATGGAAGAAAGTCCAATTGGTCATGTCAAAAAGAATGGTAGTAAAGGAAAGACACCAGTGCTAAAGGCAAGGAGAGTCGAGGTACATATACCTCTAAAGGAGTTTTGTAAGCACAGGCTTGGATCCAAATAGAGGGAGAGAACATGAGATACTGAGGACTCAGAGATTACAAATGCAAAAGACAATTGACAATTTTAGGGTAAAAGCCCACAAACAGAAAAGGACAGGTGCAATCATAACATAGGCTTTCTTGTGGAAAAGAGGAAGCAGCTTTATTGCACAAAATGTTTCTTGTGTAAGATGTTGGCCTGAGATATATATTGTCATTAGGGACAATTCAGTATCGGCCATGTGAGTTTAGCTGAGACACAGACCACTTGCAGAAATTAGGTCTCTATTGACTCTACAGAGCTAAATGTGGCAAAGTCAGTATTAAAGTAACTCATGAAGGTTTGTGCTCAGAAGATCGATAAGCTGGTTGGACTTGGTGACAAAGTCACTGCTCAGCATGGGCATCTTGACAGAACTGGTGAGACTGGTGGAGACATTGACTCATGTGGGGAAAGTGACAGGATCTCAAAAATCACTTGAGTCATTTCCTGAGGTCAGTGTGCAATCCCCAAGCTTTGGGCCTGCCCACCTCTGAACCTCCATAGTGCTTCACTCAGGGCTGTCCTACAGAGGCGTACTCAGAATTAAGACCATGCTCTGCAACTCGGGCATCCTTAGCTGCTTTGGGTCTCCAGGAGGACAATGAGGCAGCCGCAACTCTCAGCCAGCTTTGCATTAACATAACCAGGCCTGATCTGTAAATCCCTGAAAGTCTACTTTCTGGCAGGCTAAAACTCACCTCCGCTCTATGCCTGGCCCTGCTAGCTCAGGCTGTGGCATCTGCCACGTCACACTGCAGTGAGTTCCAGAGTGACTATCCGAGGTTCCCTTCTGTCATGAGGAGACTTTATGCATCCGGGGTGTCACTTTGCCTTGTGGCACTGGTCAGTAAACACACAGGCTGGAGAATGAAGTTCATCCAAAGACTCCTACCCTTCTTCTGGGTGCAGACTGACTCACCAGCTTCCAGAGAATCACCCCCTTTTATACTTGTAACACATCATCCAATATTGGGCACGAAAATAAATAGCAGTGAAAATCAGGAACCTCTACTCACTGTCATGCACTGCTCCAGTCAAGAAACATAGGGCAGTGTCCAGTCTGACAGCGGAGCTTAGGTATTAGAGGACAGTCAGTAAGGAAGTAAGCAGGCCAGCAAGACCATCCCAGGCCCCAGAGGTGTGGTATGTAAGCCAGACACACTAGAGCAGTATTCCTCTAAGGGCTTGGCAGGACTCCCCACACTGACAACAGGAGGAGCTGAAGGCAGAGTGAGCAGCAGACAATCCGAAGGAATGCCAAGAAAGAGTGCCCCGGAGGAGGGAAAGCACATCCACACCCCAGGACCAGCATAAACTGATGCATTGGAGGGACAGACAGCAATGTGAAAGTGTCTCAGAAAGCAGCAAGGATGAGAAACATGGCAGGAAAGAGACAGGAGCTGATCTTAGCAGGCCTGTGGAGTCCCACAGGGGAGCCCTTGGCTGTGCTCAGTGGGTGAGTGGAGGGATCTGGTTGGTTGGTACTTCGGAGAGGTCACTGCATCAGTGTGTGCATCCTGGGCTGCAAGGGAGTGAGGCAGACAGAGCAGGCGGCTGTTCTTGCTGCAATCCACACAAGCAGTGATGGAAAGGCAGACTGGGTTTGCAGAATGGACTATGTGAAAGGTGTTCATTTTAGGGGCATATTTTAGCAGAACAGAAGTGGACTGACTGGTATGGGGAGACAAAAAGGATCCATGATGATGCCTTCTAATTTTCTTCATGCAAGGTATTCAAGGAAGGTGTATGATTAAGCCTGAGATTCTAAATACAAGGCAAGGTACATGTGTTCTTAAGGCATTCACTTGTTAGTTGATTGATGTCAGGTTGGTTGTGAATGCTAAACTCAAAGATATGCACATACGCTGAAATTTGTGTTGCCATGAAGTCTTGGTTTCAGTTAAGCCTTTTGCTATGACATGGGCTCAAAGATTCCTGTTCTCAAGCTGTGTTGAGGCTGCTATCGAGCTCAGATGGTAGCAAGAATCCAAGTTCGAGTCCTGGCAGCAGGCCCCAGTGTGAAAGCCATGTTCCTATTGGTGAACCTTGCTGTGGGTCTGCAGCGTCAGGAGCTGGCATGTGTTGTCATGGGAAGCGATACCCTTGGTGATCTGTGGCTGACCATGGGAGGCAATCGCTGTGCCCAGCTCCCAGGCCGCAAAGCCAGAAACAGACTTTGAACAAGCAGCTCAGCCAAACAAAAGAGAAGACGGGAGGGGGGGGTGCTGACACTGCTGGGCATAATTTGCATGCATTTGAAACCCTTGCCTGTGAGCAACGGGAGGCTGAGAGAGACCACCTTCGGGGGCCTTTCCTCATCTGATGCCCAGGAGTTCCACTTTCTCCTGATCTTCTTCCTAGCTCACTGGCCACTTCTCAACAGCTTTGGTGAGTTCACCATCTCTGTCTCTAACTTTAGACAGATCAGGCTTCTTCACTGGGTATTCCTCTCCTCCACATTTATCCATTTGGGATTTCCAAGCATCTCATGATTGAGAAGTCATGAAGTGCCATTAAATGCCCTGCTAGGATATTCCCTGAGGTGCACACTTCTGATCTTCATGTGCGTGTGTAAAGGGTCACGGATGTTCACTTGATCTCCTCTCCACCGACTGTTTGCAAGTGCTCAGACCCAAAATCTTGAAGTCATTTCTGATTTCTGTCATCTGTATCTCACACACACTCCATCAACACTGAGAGATTTATCCATGAAATGTAATCTGAGTATTTCTTGCATCTTCATGACTACTACACTAGTTCAAGACGCTGTCATCGCCCCTTGGGCCACTGTAAATACTGCCTACCGGCTCCCCACTCTGCTGTTGCCCCCAGATTGAGTCTCCACTAAACAAGGCCAAGCACTCCAAAGTACAGGTTTCAACATGCGGCCTCTGCTCAGAGCCCTGACACCACATCTCCTTCTGTAAATAGCCAGCATCTCCTGTGACACAACTCCAGCCTCCTTTTCGTCTTTGCGCTGCTCACTTCCCCTCCCAGCTCTGGCCCAGCCACACTGGTCTCTTTGCTAGTCCCTGTCTGATAAGGTCAACGCACACCAGGGCCTTTGAATCCACTGCCTCCTCTACCCACAGCCCTTTCTCCTGGACACTGTCTGTCTCACTCCTCCACTGGCATTCAGCTTCTGTCCAGAGAGAAGTGCCTGGCTCCCCTACCAGCTCCTTCCTCTCTCCTCCGCCACTCAACCTCATCTTCTGCATGGAAACATCTAGTGCTGGTGAATACGTCTACTTATATCTATTTGCTCGTATGTAGTCTGTCTCCCCACCGGGCTGCAAACTCCTTGAGGACAGATATCTCATCACTTTGCACATGGCTGGATCCAGAGTTAAGATCTTGCCCGGTGTGAGGTAGGAGCTCAGTCAGTGTATGTTGTTGTCGCTATGTATGGAGCACTGTAGAAATATGCTTTCATCTAATTCTCTTAACTGTGCCACAAGGCAGGTATTATTAAGCATCTTTTCATAGATAAGAAAAATGAGAAGGAATAAGTCGTAGGCCAAGATGACCCATCGATAAGGTAGCAGATCTGGTCCTCTATTTAATTCTAAAACCTTCTCTACCACTAAAAGTGGATGTCACCAGCCCACAGCAATCCCACAAAGCATGCGGGATCCCTGCTTTGATTCCTTAAGAGTTATTTTACAAGAGAAACAGTGACACAGAAGGTCACAGAATCAGAGACAGAAGGAAAGGTTTAGACAGAGGGAGAATGATTGGCAGTTAGATATAGGGTCTCTCTCTCTCTCTCTCTCTCTCTCTCTCTCTCTCTCTCTCTCTCTCTGTGAGCTGTTCAGATGCCAGCTTCCTAAGGCAGTACAAGGCCCTACAGCACCTCCAGAGCATCCACACAGAGAGGACAGAAGTCAAGTTTCAGGGGACGAGGCTTCCCCTTCATATGCTGCTAAGTCCTCCCCTGCTAGCCTCAGTTTCCCCATTTATAAAATGACAAAGTGCTGCCTGACAATTATCTTAAAAACTGGCTATATATCAGAATTGATCTGGAAATGTGTCAAGAATTTAGATTTCAAAACTGCTTCTGGAGAGGCTTTGCTACTGAAGGGCCGCAGGAGCTGAAGGAACATGTACTTTTAAGGTGGTACTGAGGGAGAGTTGTGAGCAGGGCTGCAGGGGCAGAGGCTGCCTGGGCCCACTCTCATGATCTGTGAGGCTGTCACCTCATCTTGCTGTGACCCAGTATCCTCATTACAGAAATGAGGGTAATCACTAACTCTTTCAAGAACTGGTGTGAAGATTAAGTGAACTGGCATTTGCAAAACCACTCAGAACAGTTCCTGGTACACATTTAAGTGCTACATAAATGTCTGCTGAATAATTGCTCAAACAGCTCAGTTGCTGCCGGCTGTGGGTGCCTGTGAACAGATTTTTTTTATATTCCATGATTCTTTGCCCTACTGCTCCTCAGAGGAAAAAGGGAACGGTCCTCATTAAACTCTTGTATTAGAGCACAGAGCACTCCACACACCACTTCTGACCGACTATTGAATCAGCTTCCACATGAATTAGACCCTTTTAACTACAACTTTGAACAATATGCCAGATCAAGCAGGGTTATTTGACATTGGCGATTCAGCCAAGTTGAAAAGAACCTTAAGATTATCGATCAGCATTCTTGTCAAGCACACATAGAACTTTTACATAAAAAATAATAATAGTAACCACATTCTGGGCCACAAAGAAAAGCTCAAAAGCACCCCTAAAAAATCAGTATCAGTCATGCCACACTGTCTAAACAAAATGCAAGTAAATTAAAAATTACCGAGAAACAAACATCCCCATGCCCATGGCAATGCCAATATAAAATACACTTCTAAATAAGTCATGGAAGACAGAACTCCTAATAAAAATGTTCAGCTATAAGAGCATGTCTTCCAGAACAGTACCTGGCCCCTGAAAGTTGAGTTACAGGGAGAAAATGGGTACAAAGAAAACAAAATAAATGAGAATATGTTTGTCTGCTTTGATTAGAAAAAAAAATTAGACTGGTAATTGATGAATTAAACATCAAAAAACAATGAACAACAGAAACAAAGGAAGTGAGAGTAATAAATAGAAGAGATAGAATAAATGACATAGAAGACAAACAATAGAAGGTATAAATAAAACCAAAGTCTGGGTTTTCTGTTGGAGAAGATTAATACAGTACATAAACATCTGCCATACTGATCAGATTTTGGACAAGAAAAAAGACACAAATCACAATATTTGGATTCACAAAGGCAATATCATGGTAGCAGTTCCAGGGATTAAAAACTTCAAAGGGAAATTCTATGAATAGTTTCATACCAATAAATTAAAGATACACACAAAATGAGTAATTTCCTAGAAAATATTAAGTTAACAACAGGGAATCAAAAGGAAAATGAAAACCCAAAAAGCGCAAAACCACAAAAGTAGCTGAAATTAAAAATCTATGCACGAAAACCAGAAGTTGGCTCAGACATTTAGAAAAATTAGTTTTATCAAGCTCTTGAGAAACAAATACTCCTGTCCTTCTATAATGTATTCCAGAGAACAGAAAAAGAACATTTCAACTCATGCCATGCTGCTGCAACCTTGGGCCAAAACCAGACACAGAACACCAGGAAAGAAAATTTTAGGTCAGCTTCACTAACAAATGTAAACACAAAATCCTCAAAAAATATAAGCAAAACAAACACAGGCATATACTAAAATAAGCACCTAAAGACAAAGTTGATTTTTTTTATCACGAAGATATATAATTTAAGAGCTTTCTTAATAAAATGCTTTCAGTCCAATCACAGGCTAAAGGAGAAAAGCCAGATGATTATTTGACTTCATGCAGAAAAAGCATTTGGTAATTTAATTTAAATTATCCTGATGAAATAGGAACAGATGGGAACTTCCTTTAATCTGATAAACGACATTAACAAAGAAAACATAGCAAATATCCTATTTTTGGATAAAATATTCAAATCACTCCTTTTAAAACCAGAAATAAAGATGTCTACTGCCTACAATTCTATTCAGCGCTGTACTGAAGACAGTGTCAGTACATTGGGAAAAGAGAAAGATAGATGCAAGAGTTGGAGAAAAAAATCAGAATTGCCACAGCTTGCAAGAAATGTGGTTGTCTGCACAGAAAATGGAAGGGATGCTTCCACTTCTGCCAGTACGGTAAACTGATGTGAACAGACCCTCTCCACAGCATAGGAAACATACTAATTTTTGTAAGCTATACTAACAATGTTTTTCTTAAATATTGCTAAACTGGTTTTAGAGTAAGGACAACACCAATTCCAAATGCACATACTCAAGCCTCTATTTCTAAATGAATAATAGTATCAATGAAACATTCAAACTACCAGAGAAACTGACAAATTCAACATCTGAAGACAATCATAAAGTATATTTATTTCTCATGTCTTTTTTGGCATATGAGTTTTTGGAAGAATCTAAAAGACATTTTATTAGTACATGTTTGTGTGGCAAAATTATCATTTTCATTGTGGGTACTGGCATATCTGCATGACATGTCTTGATTTTTTTATGTCAATTTGAACCATAGGCATATGGGGGTAGTTTTGCTCAAAAGAATTATTTACTTTAATTACATCATAGTCAGAGAATATGATTTTAATAGTATAAATTTGGTAAAATACATTTGGAGGGCTGGCCAAATAGTTAAGTGGATTAAAGTGCCTGCAAGCAGGCGCAGGGGCAAGGGGTTTGATCCCTGGGCCTGCTGTGTCAGCCCTGCCCCCAGGGCATGCTAAGATAGCAATTGAGACTGGGCATGGTGGCATGCACCTGTAATCCCAGCACTTGGGAGGCTGTAAAGAGAAGAATCACTATGAGTCCAATCTAATAGTAAGACCCTGAACACCCTTTAGATCCTTCCCTAAAAATACAGGGGAAAAAAATTTGGAATGGCCAATTGGTATGGAATATGTTGGCTTTCCTGAATGTCCGTGCATAGGTAATATTTCACACAACACACTTGGTAGTTGGCCATGCAGGCACACAAAAGACTGGAGAATCACAACTTGGCAGAGGTGGGCCAATAAAGAACACTATATGAATCACGGCGTACACATTAGTAAATTCTATCAAACGAACAGAGCAGTACCAACAGCCATCATGATGATCATAGCAAAAACAAATTACAGACTAAAAGAAGGCATTTGCAATGTATGTGACCAGCAATAGGTAGTACTTTTCCTCTGAAGAACTCCTATAAACCAATAGACCAAAATCCAACAGACAAATGAGAAAATTAGAAGACAAACAATTCACATAGCAAAAGTAGGCAAAGATAGCCATTCTTGTTAGTAACTCAGAAAATGTAAAGGAAAACATGCCACACAAGCAATGCACACTGATTCTTACTGCATTCCTACCCAAAAATAAATTCTACGTAATCCCAGGACTTATGTGGAAAAGTCATCCTTTCGTAGTTTTCAGGAAGAAAATACAACGAGAAGAATATGGTCTCCTGAGGTAAAGAAAGATTTCTTAAAAAAACAACAAAGATATACAAATAAAAAATAAAGACCTACATTTGATTATATTTCAATAAAAAACATGATGATGTACCATCTCATATTTGTTGATTGACAAAAAAAATCTGTTGGTATGAATGTGGATAAAGAGGAATTTTCCTAGGATATTGGCAGAAGTATCAGGTCAATCACTTTAAAGAACAATTTGACTATATCTTACAAACATGTAGGTACTTTAAGTTATTCTATTCTCAAGAAAATTCTTAAATGCTCCTACCTACATGTGTAAGAGGATGCATAACTGTCTTGCTGGTAATGGAAAACAAGGAAGAAAACTGATAAATGATGGTGTGTTCATAGATGGAATACGGTAATTTAGCTGAAATGAGTTCACCAGAGCTACATATATCAAAATGGATATATTCCCAAAAAATGCCTGAGCAAAAGAAAGTGAATAGCAAAACAATATGTATAGCATGACACCATTTAGATAAAGTTTGTACACACACGAAAACACTATATAGGATTTGTATGCATGTATAGGCAATTAAAGCACAAAAATGCCACGGAAATAGTAACCACAGATTCAGAACAGTGTCACATTCAGAATGAGAAAGGAAGGACCGCACAAATGCTCCAGTGGTATTTATGATGACATTTTACAAAAGTAATCTGATATAATTATGATAAAATGTTCTTTATGGCAGATCTGCACTCTGCTTGCATGAGTATTCATCAGCTTATTCTTTAGACAGTTTTGTGCACACAAAATGTTCCTCACCTTTTCAGCATCTTATCAGTTTCCTCTACCCATGCAGCACAGAATTTTTTTCACTTAATGTTTCTAGAAGCAAAATCCATTCATCTTTGTGACAACTAGGGATCTATTTGATCTCTTCCAGCTCCGAGTAGCTCACTACAGTGGAGGGTAACTTGTTCCAAATGCTTCAAGACCTGACCTGAAAAGAGGGTGCTATTTGTGGGGGGGGGTCTTACTCTTAAACTCTCAAAGCCTAAGATGATTAGAGGGGCTGGCAAAGAAGGGAATGCTTCAACTTCTAATATACCTGCAGAACTGCAATCAGCTATTTGAAAGAATTGACTACTTATCAAAGTGTATAAATGGCTGAGACTCACTCAACTCCTACAGTATCAAGATTGCCACCATCACAGCTCACAATCTGCACCTTGCCCTCCCCCATGTGGCTGCTGGGACGTCACCCCCCATCATTCACAGCTCGGCAGGTCGCACTTCTCCCCATGTACAAGAGCAACTTGTTCTCTACTTTTCATAATAGCACGGTTTTTCAGTGGGCGGGCATCAAAGAAGGGTTTTTTTAGAACAATCCTGTCACTTGAAGCTTCTGGTATTTACAAAGTCCTAGAAAAAAACAACCTTTTACTGAACTTTATGATACAGCCAATTCTGTTGGTGGACAGATTTGACAGCGAAAAAAGTTCTTTCTCAAGGAATCTGAAATCTGTCATCCTTGAAATTTCCACTACTTGGCCCCAATTCTGCCCTTGGAACCCCACAGGAGTTTTGCTAGCAAGAGTAAGTGAACAGTGTGTGTGTGTGTGTGTGTGTGTGTGTGTGTGTGTGTGTGTCTAATATCTCCTATGCACACTAACAATTGTGTCCTATATTTTCTGTGCTTTTAGAGAAAAACCAATTTTTCAATCTGTCAACATTCCAATATGGAAGAACTACAAATAAAGAAACTTTAAATTATAACAAGAATTATTTGAGAAAAAAAAATCACAGACCAAAAGGTGGCTATGTTTTTAAAACCTGTCTACTTCAAGTAATTAAAACCAGAACATCAATTGTCTGTGTCACGAACAGATTGTTCATCATTATGGCTTTTCTACAACTGGGAATCCAAAATCATTTCATTGAAAAAATAGACAATTTATTTGCTTAAGAGATGATGATTTATGAAGACAGCTTAGTAGCCACATGAGGCATATTTTATTAGGAATAGAGATTCCGTGATGATATTTTCTTTCATAGAATGTACTCTGGTTTTGTGATATGTGAGTAGTGGTGATCTTGTAGGCAATTCTAAATCTAAAAGACAGCAAAGCAACTGTTAGTTAATGTTTTCCTGCTCATGGAAAGAGAGAAGAAAGCGGGGGGCAACATCAGAAAGAAGGAAGCAAAGATGAGGGTAAAGAGAACAGAAGAGGATGAACCGAGCCCATCTCAGACTCCATCCAGGGACTGCACAGGTAAGAAGCACAGAGCAATGTGCTTTGTTCCCACCGGAATGGCCGTGGGATGCTGCTGCTGCTGCTGCTGCTGCTGCTGCTGCTGCTGCTGCTGCTGCTGCTGCTGCTGCTGCTGCTGCTGCTGCTGCTGCTGCTGCTGCTGCTCAGGGAGGCGGGCCCAGCTCTGGTCAGAGGCCCCACCCACAGGTGCTGGTGCTCCTTTGGAGAGCATGATCAAGGCAATATGTAGGGGGCCCCTGAGCCATTCACTGCTAGCAGCCTCATATATAAACAGCTCTGATTTAACATTCTCACTCTGTTATTCTTGGCCATTTGATGGCTTCTTCACTAGCTATTGATGGAGTTCTCCAAAGCCTATTAAACTGTTGACTTTTCCTCCTAGTTCCCGAAGGTTTAGCTTTTCTAGACGAGCCTCAAGGAGAGACAGTCTGTGTCTGATTTATGACAATCTCTACTGCCCAGGCTCAAGCTGTCTTAGAATGTTCCAGCTGCCTTCTTTCCGCAAGCTGAGATTGCAAGGCCCTGTGCCGCTCTCCAAAACACGAATGCTACCAAGACCATGAATTTCACCTTGGTCCTTGGGAAGGAAGGAATGTCTTTGAACTTGCTGTGACCTTCAGGGGAATAACCAGAATGCCAAAATAGGACAGTGGGCTGGGGCTTGGGGCCAGTGCCTTCAATTCTGGCACTTCAGTTGGGTAGTCAATGAATGGTATGGCCCTAGAAATAACCTTTTACCTAACTTCCTTGTTTATAAGGTGACTTCATTCACATTGGCTCATTTGCCACCCCCAAACCCTGCCCATGGAACAAATGTAATCTCCATCACTGTTTAAAACCCTGAAGGTGAGGGCCAGCCAGATAGCTCAGCAGATAAAAGAGCCTGCTTAGGCAGATGCAGGGCTGGGAGTTTGATTCCTGGCATGCTGAGCCAGCCCCACCCCCAGGGTGTGCTGAGATGTGATTGAGACTGGGTAAGGTAGTACATGCCTGTAATCTCAGCACTTGGGAGGCTGAAAACAGAAGGATCACTACAAGTCTGATCTGTATAATGAGACCCTGTAGATGCTGTACTAAAAACATAAAATTTTAAAAATAAAACCCTGAAGGATAAAATACAAATTTAGTGCTGTGGCTGATAAGACCCTAGAGAATCCTCTTTCCAGGTGCCTCTCAGGCATCAGCTCCTCTCCCTCTCCTTTTGAGTCTTCTGCAACTGCCCAGCAAATGCACCAAGATAATCACCATATGGCCTTTGCATTTACTGTCCTCTCTTCTTGTGTGTTCCTTCTCCAGGAATCTGTGCCACTTATTTTATCTTAATTCATGATGGTATCTATGCAAACTCACCTTACCAGGGGCATCTTACCCGGATTCAGCCTCCTCTTTCTTCATGACACTGAGCACCCTGTGGTACATTAGATATTTATTTTCTTACCTCTCCACCAGGGCACCAAGCCTCTGAGATGTTTCACTCACTGCCATGATACCATGGCCCAGCACAGCAATAAACATTCAAGAAGTATTTGAAATTTGATTAATGGTGTTCTTTCCTCATTTGTGGATGAGAACTTGATAGTCAATTAATTTACCAAGGGCTTGGAGACAGCAGTTCATAGGCATACTCAGCCATTTACTGAAAGTTTTCTCTCTATCTTAAGTTTGTTCTATTGTTTGAAAGAGGGTCTTGCTATAAGCCCATATTGGCCTCAGATTCAAGGTGATCTTTCTTCCTCAGCCTCCTGAGTGCTGAGATTATAGGCATGCGCCACCACACCCAGCTAGTGGATGCATCAATGGATGTAGCCAGGTAATCTGGAGATAAAACTTGTCCACTCTGGATCTTGAATTTTATTTAATAATACTGCTTTCTGCCAGATGTGGCAGTGCACACCCGTAATCCCAGCACTAGGGAGACTTAAGTAGGAGGGTAACCACAAGTTCAAGGCCATCCTGGGCTACGTAGTGAGTCTAAAGCCAGCATGAACTGAACTACATAGTGAGACCCTGTTTCAAAAAAATAAAAGAAAAAAATCAATATTAACTAAAAAAGTAAAAGTTTCACACACACACACACACACACAAATAATAAAATACCATTAGTATACTACACAGAGCTAGAGAAAACATTCCTAAAATTCATCTGGAACCAGAAGAGATCCAGAATATCAAAAGCAAGGGCCGGCCAAATAGCTCAGCAGATTAAAGCACCTGTGTGCAAGCACAGGGGCCAAGGGTTCAATCCCCAGCCCTGCCATTCCAGCACTGCCCCCCAGTCGTTCTGAGACAGCAATCGAGACTGGGCGTGGTGGCGCGTGCCTATAATCCCAGCACTTGGGAGGCTGTAAACAGGAAAATCACTATGAGTCCGATCTAGTAGTGAGACCTTGAACATCCTGTAGACCCTTCCCTAAAATACAGAAAAGAAAAAAATATATATCAAAAGCAATTCTGGAAAACAAAGAAAAAGCAAGAAGCTTCACAATCCTTGACCTGAAATTACACTATAAAGCTGCTGTGATAAAATCGGCACGGTACTGATATAACAAGAGACCTGAGGATCAGTGGAGCAGATTAGAAGATGCACACACAACTACAAGCACATTTAGCCACCCTTTCTTTGACAAAGAGGCCAAACATGTTCACTGGAAGAAACATAGCCTCCTTAGCAAATGATGCTGGAAAAACTAGCTTTCCACATGCCAAAGGCTAAAATTAGACCTGTGTCTATCACCATGAACTAAACTACAGTCAAAATGGATCAAAGATCTAAACATTAAAATAGAAACATTAAATCTCCTGTAGGAAAATGTAGGTAGAAATCTTGAAGAGATAGGAGTAGGCAGAGAGTATGAACAAAAAACAAATTGCATGGGAAATACTTCAAAGAATCAAAACCTGGAATCTCATCTTTTTGAAAAGTTTCTGTACTTCAAAAGAAATTACCAATGGAGAAAAAACCCCACAAACTAGGAAAACATTATAGAAGACTGTACCTCTGACAAAGACCTTCTATCTAGAACATATAAATAATTTAAAAGTATCAGACCCCCAAAATTCAAATTCCAAAAACAGGCGTCTGAGATGAAAACATACTTCTTAGAGGAAGAAATACAAATGGCAAGAAAATATATGACAAAATGTTCAACACCACTGGTCATTTGAGAAATGCAAATTAAAACAACACTAAGATTCCATCTCACCCAAGAAAGAATGGATATCACCAAGAATACAACCAACACAAATTCTGGAAGGGTTGTGGGCAGAAAGGAATTCTTCTCCACCTTTTGTAGGAGTGCAGACTAGTACAACCACTATTTCCCTCCTGGGCATTTTTCCAGATGAATTTCCAGATGAAATTATCATACCCATAGAGGTGATATAGGTGCACCCAAGTGTACAGCAGCACAATTTGTCACACCCGAATGCCTATCAACTGAGGAATGGATAAAGAAGATATGGTATTTTTACACAATGGAGTATTATTCAACTATAAGAAAGGATAAATTTGAGGCTTTTATTGGTAAATGGATGCAACCAGAGACCATATCTTAAGTGAAATAAAGCAGACCCACATGTGCCAACACTGTATTATGTCCTTAGTGTGAGAACCTGAAAGAAAATGAAATTTGAAGGGCACAGTAGATACTGGGAAAAGGGAATTAAACTGCTCAAAAGGAAGGAATTAAAGTTGAGAAGGACAGGAGAGGAAGTGAGGAAAAGAGATTTATCTATGTATGTAAGCAGGATGATTTGGACAACTATACTGTGCATTTCTGCTGATCTATGGAAATGTGTAGTTAATCCTTAATGTGCTTTGTCTTTTTTCAATTCTTTTTCCTTTTCCTCTCTTCTTACTTTCTTATATTTTTTTTCTTTCTTCCTCCAACTTTGCATGTGTATATCTGGTAATATGAACAAGTGATTTGAAGACAACACTGCAATACAACAAATACTGTGAATTCATATTGTTTCATTTAGTATCTGTATCATTTGTAAAATTTTTCTGTTTGAATACTACTTTGTACTATCTTTAAAAAAAAAACCCAAAGTACAGCTTTTCAAACTTCCTGGTGCTGTAATTCATAATCACAGTTCCCACCACTCTTCGAGTTAGGTGGAATGGGTATTGAAAGAATCCCTTGGAGGTAAGCAATAGGCTCAGCCTTCTTGGAAAGCAGCAAGCCTCTGACCAGTCCAGATTTCTGAAATCCCCTGCACAGCTACTTTTCTACGCACAGGACAGTTGATGAATCAACTCTCGAGAGCATCAATCCAAGCATCTAAGTTCCAGGGTTTTAAGGCATCAACCCAATTATTTAAATTCCAAGTACCTACAGGGCTTGTCTTGGAAACATTTCCCAAGTCCCTGCTGGTCTCTCCCTCCTTGATGCACATGGTCTTCGTGGAATTTGCATCACTCTGGCTGATGCTGGTGAACTTCCTTCTGTTTATTTTTTCTAAATGGTATATTCTAAATAATAAAATAATTGCTGAATGACAAGACATCCTAATGTTGTCCAGTCTGGTGTTTCAAATACCACCTAAATGCCAAAGTTATATCTCTGGCCCAGACTTCTAATCTTTGGGCCCAAATACCTAAATGGCTTTTCCATGTGAGTATTTTATAAACACTCCATTCAATATGTCCAAAGTTGAACTCCTGATCTTTCCCTGAAGCTGTTTCTTTTTCAGTTCTCCAGCTTTGTAAACAAAATCACCACCTACCAGCTGCTCAAACCAGACACCTACATGTGGCTCTCTTCCCTTCCCCAGACAGGCCCGGGAAACACTACCTCTAAGCATCTTTCTACTTCTTTGTGCTAGAAGATGCCATCATCACCTACTGAAGCACTCACCACTGATGTCCCTTGACATGGCACTGCCCTCTGTGGAGCATGACAAATAAAATTCTGATCATGGGGTGTTACAGTTTGTGTTTAGTTGTCCCCCCCCCCTCCCCCGCAAGGCCACACACAGTTATGGGGCAGACTTTTAGAGTTTGTGATCAGTTCATGAACCAGTGCTGGGATTACGGGTATAAATGCAGCTGGGGTTTTGGGTGCGCGTGCTACACATGGCCTGATGTGGACAGTCTGAATGCAATATCAGGGAGACAGACACACTTGCTCTCTAGCCATTGTTGCTGTTACTCCCTTTTGCTCTTGCTGTTTTGCTGTTTTCCACCGCCATGAACTGCTGCCCTGTGCCATGTGCCAGGCTACTTGGAGCCAGCCAAGTATGGGTTGAAACCTCCACAACTGTGAGCTAAATAAAATTTTCCTTCCTTGATTTGGGGTGTTGGGTGTTTTGTTCCAGCCATGAGGAAGAAGTAAGCAAGACACATAGTATCGTGTTTTCAAATTCTCCAGTGATCTCCATTGATACTGAGAAAAGACCAAATTCTTAGCCAGGCCCACAGAGCCCTGCGGACCCGACTCTGCCCTGATCAATAGCCACCCTCCTAACCATGCACTCTACCGTGGAGGCATCTCTTCACTTACGTGACCTGCCAAGCACACTCCTGGCTTACGGTGGCACAGCAATGTTATTCAGGGGACAGACATGCCCAGAGTCAGACTGCCTAGGTGTCAACCCAGGTTGACAGCCTCAGGGTCAACATCTGGTGACTTTGAATAACATCACTTAACTTCCTTATATGTGAGACAGTGATGACAATGGGGCCTACCTTCTAAGTCCCAGATTGGCAACTTCAAGCAGGGCTTGGTACCTCGTAAGGCACACTGCGCATGAGCTCAGCCCAACCCTTCCCTTCTCTCTGGGCCTCACTTCTACTCAGTCTTCAAGTCCCTGCTTAATGCCAATTCACTAGTGATGCCTCCTTCGTTAGACAAGGCTCATTTTTCCTGTTATGCCATCTGTGTCCCTGAACAAAATGATGCTAAGATAATCATTTCCTCATTTGATGGCTGCCTTTTCCCCACAGATTTCAAGCTTCATGAAGGCAGAATACAAAGCCAACTTATGCATTTTTCACTCCATGGTTCTTTGCATTGTCTGACACATAACAGTGTTCATGAAATACTGATTCAATAAATTACTCAGTAAAATAGCACTTATGACCACTTGCAAATCCCCTTCATTTTGACTTTTCTCTAAGTCCCCAGTGAGGTACTATACTTCATACATGATCAACTAAATGCATTGCCCTCCTCAAAGGCTGCTGGCTATCCCTTGAGCCCTAATGTCGAATTTCATAATTTTAGAGCTTCTGGTTTTACCTAAGTTCCTTGTTGTCTAGAATAAAAATTATTCTCTTCAGCTTGTCTTTCTGTTAGGAGTAGCCATTGCCTCAATTCTGGCTGGTAGGACAAGAGTAGAAATTTGATGTACAAATTCCAGGTCATCTCTTCATAAAGGAGTGTTCCCTTACCTCCAATATGTTCCTGCTCTTCAGTGTAGTTTTTCAAAATATTTTAAATTTCAACTCCTTCTAAGTACTGAACCACCCTACCACCACCACTAAAACCAAGTACTGGCTCAGACCCAGGTTTCATTTGCTCCAAGATGTGAGAACCAACCAGAGGTCTTCCAAGTAAGCTGTGGGGGTAGAAAGCTTCTCCTAGCTTCCCTTCCTACTGCACAGACCCCTACTCATTTATTTACTGTACAGGGCTCCGGATTTCTTCACAATTTGGTCAATCCTTTGGTATTCTATTTAGATTTTCTGCAAAGAACACTTTAAGGCAAATGATCCAGGCCATTACCTCAGCCTTACCCTGCTTCCTTACCCTCTTTGTTCTAGCAATGTGATCCATAGTGAGAAATCCTGGGGCTGCCCAAAGCTCCACGGAGAGGTGGAGGTGCATTTTATCAGCAGTCAGAATTCATGCTACAGCCGAAGTGTTCTACAAGGACAGACAACATCTTGAGCCAAAATGTCATAGAACTATGAATGAAATTGCAAAAGAAAATGAACAGAGCTGTGTGGCAGGGTCCCAGGACAGCAGCAGAGGTGGGAAATGTATAAGAATATGGGTGAGACTGGAAGGAAAGGCTTTGTGTTGAATCCTCTGAGGCCAGCAACTGGAGATGAAGATTCCCTGAGGAGAGGGGAACAACGAACTTAAGGGCCCTTGGGAACAAGTAACTTCCACAGAGAGAGTGAAAGGACATGTCCTATTTTCTGCATTAGAGACTTGAATGGTATAGTCATCTCTCCAAAGAAAGAGGCAACTGCTAGGATCTCTCCTCTGTCTGTGATGCAGGGCAGAGATGACCAAGAACGCTTACGTCTTGGGTAAACAGTTTACCCAGCATTAAGAATTAGTTTGCATCTACCCTTTTCCAAAAGAACAGTTTCCTGTCCTGCGTTGTCTCACATAAACAGAGTTCCAGAGAAGGGAAGCAGTGGTTAAACATGAGGTACAGGTCTCCTGCCAAATGCCTTTCACGTTTGCCTTCTGTGCCCAAGGATAAAAGCTCTCTTCAGACAATGTAAGCTTCGTGGTCTAGCAATGTATGACATAGACACCAAAGTATGTCTTTGTTTATCCAGTCCTATGGAAAAGCACGTGGCACATAGTTGGGGCACTGTCATTTTAGACTGATCAGTCTACGGGAATTCTGACTGCTAGGGAAAACTCCTACTTGCCCACAGGTAGAGAGAGAAAACCAGAAAGTTGGGGTCATGGTCCTATCAATTCTCCTTTTAAAAAGAAGTAATGAGTTGAGACCCAGAGCATAAAACTTACAAGGCTCATAGATACAGGGCACCTTAATTTACTGACCAATTCCCTAAGCATAGTCAGACTCTTATCTAAAATAAAGAAAATCCAGACCATGCCTGCCTGTGCATGCTCAAAACTAAACTGCTTGCTTTTAGCCATTTGGTAACTTTTTCAAATGTGCACACATACATTAGACAATAAACATTAGCCTGCAAACTGACTCCTGCCTATAATTTATTATATTTCAAGGCCTTATTTGGAGCCATTCCTTGAAATTAATTAGCCCAAAGATTTACATCTGAACCAATCAAAGCTAGGAAGCAGTTCCCTGACAGGACAGGGTTTCTAGAGCTCCTACCATCCAGATGTTGCCTCTAGCCATGCCTGTATCAAGCCACACGGAGAACAAATCCCTAACAACAGCTCTGAGGTTGTTATTTAAGAAGCCTAACAGGACTGTCATGTTGAGATGCAACAAGGCCTTGTGTGGGAAACCAGAAGATCTGTCCTCAGAGAGATTTTATCTTAAGGAAAAAATAGAAATGTCAATTAATGTTTTAAAATATCTACAGATTATTTCTCACTGAAAGGAAAATATGCATTGCTACAATGTTGTGGTGGGTTGAAGTGTGGCCCCCAAATTGGTATATCCAAGCCCTAACTCCAGGAATCTATAATGTTACTTGAGACAATAAGTCTTTACAGATGTGATTAAGTTCAACATTTCAAGACCAGATCATTACGGGCCTGTGGCAGGCCCCAAATCCAATGTCCAGAGAGCAGGCAATGAGGACAAGAGATGAATGCGGGAGAGAAGCCCAAATGAATATGAGAGCAGAGATTAGACTGATGCAGACACAAGCCAAGGAATGTCTGAAACCAGAAGCTGGAAAAGGCAAGGTGAGAGTCTCCCCTAAAGCCTTCAGAGAGGGCAAGGCCCTGCCCAAACCTTTATTTTGGACTTCTCATCTCCAGAATGATGAGAGAACAAATTGCCTAAGCCACAAGGTTTGTGGTCATTTATTGCAACAGCTCTATGCAATGTACACAAGGGCCTAGGCTCGGTCTGAGGAATGCCTCCAAGAGGAAATGTCAGCCCTAAGTTTTATTGGATGGAAAGTAGAAAGCATCCTCCAACCAAAGAAACCTACATGCGCAAAGCACTGAGGTATGATAGCCAGATGTACTTAGAGCCACAAGAAGCTCAGAAGTGCGCGTAGAGAGTAGAGGCAAAGCTGGAGCGGAGGTCCTAGAGGCCCTCTCACATAGGACTGAAACATCTACAAATAACCCCCAAATCTCTGGAGATATTACAGAATTTTAATCAAGAGAATCAATTAAATCTGCATTCTGGCTGCATCTCTCTAACACAGTGTGAAGAATGAAGGGCCCTGCCAGAGGCTGGAGAGACCATTTAAGGGTCACTGAAGCAATCTAGGCAAGAGAAATGGATAAATACAAAAATCTTAAATAGACAGAGTCTGGCAGACATAGAACACTTTAGGTGTGGAGCACAGAGGGTAAGGGGCAGCTCACAATGGCCCCCAAAGTTTCTGGCTTAAGCAACTGGGACGTCTGATCCCAGTTGTAACATCTAACAAAAGTGAAGCACAGCCATGTCTCCTGGTTTACTTTTTACATATATTTTTAACCCAAGAATATGAATATGAGACAAACTGTCATGTTTTAGGGTGTCTCTGGGTGTCAGAATATTTTAGACATTTTTTCCCAGAAAGCAGAAGTTTTACGGCATGATTCCTATTTGGAGAAATTTGACAGGTGGCTATGGGGCTTGCTGAATCCCTTCTTCCCTATGTACCAAAATTATCAGTATTGGGACAACACATGAATTAAATGGCCAAGAGGGATCAAGACAAAGAGGGAAGGATTACGGATCTCTCTGGAAGAAAGAGGGAGAGTTAGAGGGAGGGGAGGGAAAGGGGATGCAAAAAGAGTTAAGATGTTCTATGTACATGGCCCAACTGCACACCATGAATGCAGCTCATGTCCTGCAAACATTGGACTAATAAAAGTAAACTAATACTTCAAGTATACACTAATGAAACAAATAAATAAAAATTGAAAGAAGGAAAATGGGATGATGACACACAGTGGACTCTGGAGAACTGGGACCTTCCAGCTTGATTACAGGATGGTTGCTGCCAAGTCTCTTTATAGGGTGACTCAAACTGGCAGCTGAACTACATTAAAGTCTCCAAACTCCTCTGCTAGATGGCAATGAGGAAAACTCAGACTTAATCTTGAATCCTTCCACTATCTCAGATGATAGGCTGAAAGAGACAAAGAGGGTGGGATATTCCCAGCCCTTCCCTTCCCCTCTGGGCTCAGCTGGCCCAAGGACACTAAGCTCATTTTCTTGGTGACCCATCTTTAGCCTTCCCTCTATCTGCCAGTTCCCCAGTCTTCCAGAGAAAAGAGACAGGAGAGGAGATGTTAAGAATAAAAGAAACAAGATCCAATATTAGAATCTGGCGTAGGGCCTGGGACTTGGAGTAACCCCTGCTTCTCTTAGGCCTGCCCATACCGGCTTAATACCATAATTACTTAAAGATCTCTTGGTTCATTATTTCTACTTTCTCACAAGTAGATTTTCTATCATTCTACCAGATCACATTGGAGTGATCTTCCTTTGGCAAAGGACACAAAACTCATTTAGCCAAATTCACACTATCCCTTAATCTCTGTTCCTGGATCTGGTCTACATCTCTGAGTCAGAAGGGAGTTCAGAAAGGAACTTGTGTAAAGATACAGGCCCCCTCCTACCCTCCCAACTTGTATTGTGTAAGAATAGAGAAAGCAAGGGTCCTGGCTCCAGGACCTTTAACTGAAGCATGGCAGATTACATGGCCAGCCTCAGAAGCCTGAGCCAATCACAGAGCTGACGAGCACGGTGCTCCTGCCAGCACTGTTCCCTGATTGGCCCTCCAGAGAGCCAGCTTAGCCTGGAGCACTCCGCTGTAGGGGAAAGGCTGAAAAATACTGAGACTTTAATATGGTGCTCTTTGTTATTCGTGAGGAATAGCAGCTACTGCCATTCCTTCTATTCTTCTCGCTCCTATTCTTCTTCCTTATTCTTCTTCTTTTTTTCATCTTCCTTTATAATGAAGTTTACTATCCTTGTTTAAGCTCTAATTAAGAATTTACATTTTCAGAATTTGAAAAGTATCCAGTTAAGAATCACAGCTTAGCTCAGGGGCATTAGTGCCTGCCTGGCAAGCACAAGGTCTTGACTTCAATCCCTGGTACTACTACAAAAAAAGAATCACAGCATACAATAGTTAAGAATAGTTAAGAACCACTATTTTAAACCATATATGAGTGAAAAAATAAAGATAGGGTAGGAAGGCATCTGAACATCAAACAACCCTTAGCTTAATATTGCACTTTCATGATTCATCAAAAGAATTTGAGGACACACCCAAGGAACCATGGGAAGATAAGTGTCCATCAGTGATGAATTCACTACCGAAGCAAAGCATCTATCAAGTCTGGATTAATAATACTTTCCGTGGATCAGCGCTGTTTGTGTGTACATGTTGTAAAGCTGAAAAAAAAATCAAAATCCCAACAAGAAAATTTTCCTTTTCTGGGAAGTCATACTGACCTTACTGGCCCTCTAAATTGTTTCCAGAAATTAAAGTTATCAAAAAGAGTTTTCTGTTCTTTTGGATCACCACTTACCAACTGGGACACATCTCTTTGGAACTAAAACCACAGCCCACGATTTGTCCCATTGATTCCCCTGCCAACATCCAGCTTCAATTCAACTAATGAAATATCTTCAGTGGGAAAGCAATCATGATCCATCCATTGCCCCAAATCATTTTTCCATACTAGTGATGAGATCAGAAGGTGTGGAAAGTTCCAGGACTTGATACAAGTGACCCACCCATTCCCAGGATGAGACACATGGCTCTCTAGCCAGGAATGGATCCCAGCGCCTAGACAGTGCCTGACCCAGGCCCCAGAAGGTGATGCCCTCTTCACACACATGCAAGGGCAGCCCGATCCTCCACTCCAGGACAACACCTGAATCAGGGAATGAGCTCTAGGATGTGGGTAGAGTGACCTCACCTGCTTTCACTCATAGTTAACAACTGAGTGACAGAAAGGAGATAGTGACATTAAAGCTACCTCTACATAGCTGTCATATGACAAGGGCATAGCTATATTTCCTTTACTCTAAGCCCCATATCATGGGTAATCAGAAGCCTAATAACTATCTAAACGCTTTTGTGCTGCCGGTAATCCAACCTAGCAGCATAATCTTTCTGAAAATAGCCAAAATTCAGAAAATAAATCCAAGCACAAACATTTGTATCACATATTCAACCATAGGAAGAGAGCTAAGCAAAGATTAATTATCCATATGATTGACTATTATGCAATTATTGAAATGATATTTGTGAATAGAATTTAATAAGATCAAGAATTTCTTATGTGACCAAGTGAAATAATCACAGTCCAAAATTAAGTGCATAGCATGATTTTCGTTTTTTGGTTTTTTGTTTGTTTGTTTGTTTGTTTGTTTTTTGTGGAACCGGGGATTGAACTCAGAGCCTCACGCTTGCCAGGGAAGCGCTTATTCCACTGAGCCATCTCCCCAGCCATGATTTTCAACAGTGTGACAATATAGGGCTGGGGAGGTAGCTTGACGGCAGCATAAATGTCTGCCTGGCAAGCGCAATGTCCTGAGTTTGATCCCAGTACCATATGCTGTACCAGCCCCAGAACTGGGCATGCTGGTGCACGCCAGTGATCCCAGTGCTCAGGAAATCTGAGACAGGAGGATCACTATGAGCCTGAACTGTGCAGTGAAACCTTATATCAAAAAAAAAAAAAAAAAAAAAAAAAAAAAAAAAAAAAAAAACAAAAAAAAAAAGACAATATGCATTTGGTTAGGGAACTTACAATAGTTTCAGCAGGAGGTATAATAGATAATTTGCTTTTACTCTTTACACTTCATTTTGTAGATTTTCTACACTTAACACATATTACTTGTACAACTAAAACTGAAATTATTTAATCCATGGAGTTAAATATGCCACTGGGCCAGATTGCCAGCTCCCCAGAGTTACTGTGTTAATGCTGGCCTTATCCTGCTGCTGCAGCACTGGACAGGGAAAAGTCCAGAGTTGATGACCGCCCTCTCCTGAGGTCCAGTCTCTCTGGTCATGAGCACTCTTTCGATGACTCATTATAGGTCCTAGACTGGTCACTTCCCTTAAAAGAATCCAGCTGGCAAAGAGCAAGCAGTGGTGCTAAGAGGATTAATTCATTCATGTTTATAGACAAACTCACTGGGATTCTTGGATGGGAGTCATTCCACGCTAAGGAGTGCAAGTATTCGGCTGAGTACATTTCCAGGGCAAACTTCCTGCCACAAATTTTCTAAACTCAATGCAGATGCCCAATTTCTGGATAAAATTTATGTAAGTTGGCAGGCAGACCATGCAACATTATAATAAAAATGAATTGGATGTCAAATCTCTACAGCCAACCTAACACCACCGCGTCTGGCCTTCCTGGGAAACCAAGAAGCTGGGTCCAGCAGGCTCAGGGTGGACAAACTCCAGGACACTGATGAGCAAGATTTCTTGGCTCTGGGGTGGGTACTAAATTTTCCAATGTTTTGTATATGTCCCACCATGATCATTTAAATGGTTCAAAGGTGCCATGAAAATCAATACGTGCCCAAGATCCTAGAAAAAGCGTAAATACAATCATGATATAGAGAATTCTGGATATAGTGACAAATGAGGAACCAACTTTGGAAAATCTGTGCATAAACAAAACTGCCCCTTTGCAAAAGCCAGCACTTGGTTTACCCAGTTTCTGACAGTGGTAAACAACATCCACCAGAAACTGTGCAGAGGCATCAGGCAGTGCTCAAATCCAGAGAGGCTACACCTATCCTGTCCTGCCAGTTGGAGGAGAAATCCATGCTCCTTTGTTGGAGAAAATAGAATGTCTAAATTCACCCCGGGAGGTGTGGAATTGCATTTCAAAGGGTCTCTCCTTAACCACACCTAAAGGATTTCAGCTGAAAGTCCAGATAGCATGAATAAGAAAGGTCCTGAGGAAATTGGTTTTGGACACGGTCCTTTCAAGATTTCAAAGAGATTACAGACACAAAAGACTACTTCAGTTATGAGTGGCCTCCTCTCTATCACCACGCTCCTTGCCCCAAAACTTAAAGACAATAAGAAATGTGACATCCTTTGCTTACCTGCCCCATAGGGACCTATTGCTTCCCTCTAGAGGTAGTACCCCTATTGAGCCACATTCAATGCTGGTATTTGGATTTATGAAAAATGTAAAAAGCCAATAGACCTAAAAGAAATAACTTTAGAAACAGAAAAAAAAACACATGTGTGTGCTCCAAATTCTAAAACCTATTCTTCAAAGTACAAGTATACCTACCTCACTCAGACAGCAAAAGGACCAGCAAATGCATGGTCCTTTGAGGCTTTTTTGATGGTTTAAGCCTTCTCTATCCACATGTATGATCAAGGTAGACCAGTATAGAAAATTCACACACACACACACACACACACACACACACACACAGAACTGGAGGTGTCATTAACAGCCACAGGAGCTGGTTGTACACATGAGTGTTCCTATTGCCACGGTTTGATTGTGTGGGTCCCTCCAAAATTCAGGCTGAAACTTGAACCTCTGGTGATGCTAGCAAGACATAGAGCCTTTCAGAAAATGATTAAGTCATAAAGGTTCCACCCTGTGGAAAAGACTGTGGCTCTTGTAAATGAGGTTGAAGGAAACTCACAGGGGCCCTTTTGCCCTTCTATTCTCCACTAATGAAGGCTACAACTAAGTACAAGGCTTGGGCAGGACATAGCTCTCCCAGCACTCAATCTGTCTGCCAGCAGAGTCATTGTTCTCAGTGGGACTGAAGCAGATGAGAAAGAGTATGGAATCTTGCAGACCCCTGGACATCTGGAGACACCCAATAACATATACCAGATGCCCCAAGGACTTTGCCCACTCAGGTGCAAGACAGCCAGAGAACGTCAGTCACTGGTGTTTATTAACATCTTCCTGCCTAATGTCCCCTGCCTTCTTCTAATCCTTATTTGTAAAAAGGCCCACTTTTCTGTTTCCTGCTGAGGGCCTTACTACCCTCTACCTATCTGTACCCAGGTATTAAACTGCATGCCTTCTGCTTTTGTGAAAACCTGTCGAGTGGTTTCTGACTTGCTTAGTTCACCTTAGAAGTGGACAGCAGGCTGTCACTCTTACCAAATCCAGATGCTCTGTTACAGTGGCAGAAACAAAAGCAGCCCCGAGGCAATGAAGCCCCTCCAGTGCACGCTCCACCATGGAGCCCAGAACACCAGCAAAGCTAAGGTCCAGCCGCCCACAGTGCTCACCTGAGCAAGAGCACCCTTCTCACATCCCGTGCGGTGCTTCACCCCACTATTAAAGCTTGTACGTGAATCCGTGCCTCAGGATCTGCATCTGGAGGAATCTAAAGTAAACACCCTTTTTAAAAAAAATGTTTTTTCCTAGTTCTTTACTTTCCATAAAGCCAAGTAACTGCAGATACTTTGGCTACAAGCACTTTCTTATAGGCTATGCAGGGCCAAGCAGCCCACCACAGTGGACGAAGAGAGAGTTCCTGCACCTCTTCTAGCCTGGGACTTAGGCTCAAGGCCTCTGTTTCTATACAGTTATTGGGAAGAAAGAATGTGGTGGAAGAGCACATTCTCAAAACCACTGCTTCCCCATCCATGACAGGATCATCGCACTAATTTTCTCTTGACAATCAAGTCAAAAGAATTATAGGGATCCCAAACACCTTTGAACTCCAGAAGACTCTTTTACAACCAGCCCTTCAAAGTTTGGAGCATTAAGGAAGAGAGAAAGCTAGGGAACCTCAAAGTTTATATGTGCTTCCAGTAAATTCTAGGGAAGTGGAATAACAATCTTGGCCCTGACAGCAGAAGATAAATTTAATTACATGCTTCAGACCGTATATGGAAAAATCATTGAAAGTGCAACAAGAAAAAGCCAAACTACAAGTCAATCATGGCTAACATCACACATCCCGATGGCATGTGCTGGCCTCTATTAGCATCTATGCTCTTCCAACATTCCCCATCAATGAGCATATCTGGGCCTTGTATTTTCCCAGAAGTCTGATGGTCTGTTCTGAAATACCGTTCTGCGTGTGCCCAGCCTCAGTTCTAGGAGCTAGCTGCTTCTCTTCCCCCGCTGCATCTCTCTCTAGCTTCTCTTTAATACCCCGAGCCTCTGAGCTCTCCTTATTTGTAACTTCTTAATTTAGAAATGTATACAGTGAGCAGAGAAGAAGCTCTTATTTTAGCCAGAACTTCTAATGCTAGGAATGGGCTGTCAGCTGAAGAGGGCCAGAGCCCCCCTCTGTCGGCCTGGGCCACCCTCGCAGTCTCCACTTGGAAAAAGCAGCTCCCAGGCTCCACACAGGGAAATGTTTACGGACGCACTCTATGCTCCTCGGGCTGCTCCTCCAGGAAACCCAAGCCACTCTGGAGATCACGAATCAAGGAATGGCCTGAGGATTTAAAGGGGTTTCCAACACCAGAAACCATCGTGCCCCCCAAGTATATAAACATGAAGACAGATGGTGACTAGGAGAAAGAGAATAGAGGAGAAAGGGACTGAGAGACACAGACACAGAGACACAGACAGAAAGAAGGAAAAGGGACTTGAAGGCTCAAGAGACAAGCCAGGTGGAAGCCCAAGGGGAAGGTGGAGAAGCAGCTTGGCCCATCAGCATCTCCTATAAATTGTTGCAACCCCCAAATCAATTTCTGCAACTTTAAAACTTACCATTTATTGCTGTCAGCATTCTGCTCTTGGAAGTATGCTTTTCTCTTAAATCTCTGTCAGACATAGGAAGTTCTTTATGTATGTAGTTATTCCTAAACTCTTTCATTCTAGTGTGCCTTAATGTTTCAATAATTTTACATAGTTTCTATAAGCTAAAAAATACTCTTCCATTTATAAAGTGGTTAAGTATAAATAACTTAATAAGTATTTATGTCCTAACAACTTCATAGCTATTGCAGGAGAACACATAAATAGAAATAAATTCTGTTTTATTTCTTTTTTATCCCTCCTTAATAACAGGACGTGCACCCCTACGCACCTTGGAGAGCTACCAGCTTCGGCAGTCTTGCAGTCAGATTGGAAACTACCCATTTCCTGTTCCACAATGATTTGCTCTGTCCTTGGGCTGCAATTGCTGAAAGTACAACTTTACTGTGATATGAGCGAAAGATAGGCAGTGTCATCTAACACCGATGATGCTGA
Source organism: Octodon degus (assembly GCF_000260255.1). Classification (NCBI taxonomy): domain Eukaryota; kingdom Metazoa; phylum Chordata; class Mammalia; order Rodentia; family Octodontidae; genus Octodon; species Octodon degus. The sequence goes on along the minus strand of NW_004524754.1, from coordinate 1,515,201 downwards.
GGTCGTGTGGTTTGATTTTCTTCAAAGATACTTAAAAGTTAATTCACAGCACTTCTGTGAATTCACTAAGAACCCTGTGGTGCATGGGGGTGTAATCTGGAAACCATAGTTTGATAATACCATTTGTGCATGATTTTTTCCTATGTGTGTATGTGTAAATAACCTATAGCCAAAGCACATATGAATTCATACATGGTCAAAACATTTTTAAAAACTTACAGAGCAAAATAAAGGGTAGATAATAGGAAGTAGGAAGATCTCTTCAAGTGGGAAGGAAAAGAAGAGATGAGGAGGGAAGGAAGGGAAACAAGAGAGACAACACATGCAGATAGAGCTTTTTCAAATGAGAAGGAGATCAAGAGTTGGAGGGAACAGAGAGGAATGGAAAGTAAAGAGCAAAAGGAGAATTAAGATGTGTTACATTCATGTACAAATTCTCCACAATACATGTAATTATTATGTCCTGCGAACTGCATGATAAAAATAAAAACTGCATAATAAAAATAAAAAAATAAAATAGATTTAAAAAATCTGGAAGGACTCAAGCCAAACTAATAACTGGTTACTTCTAAGGGAACAACAAATTTGGAGAGGATAAGAGGCCTAGGGAGGCTTTCACTTATCCCTTTGGTCGAGATTTTCAGGAAAAATGTTTTATGTATTATGTATTAATTACCTAATTACTGCATGGGAAACAGTCACGCAGAGCAATGTGACGCATGCACATATGGAGACTCCACCCACAGGGCCATGTGTGGCGGTGCTGGCTTTCACTCGTAGGTTGGTGCCCAGCTGCCACAGAGGGGACCTATTTGCCAAAGTAGCCAGTAGGGTCCTTGTGGGGACAATCCCGGGTTGTTGCTCTCTTGCACACTGGCATTCCTGACAGCACTTTTCTTTCCAAGAATCTTCCTTCCTTTCTCATTTCCTACCACCGCAGCAATTCTCAGGAGGGGGCTCTTTGTCATAATGGTCTATAGCCGTCTTTCTGGCTCTCCAGAGTATCACTGCTCACACTGTATAGGGATCACGCTTTCAGGAACAGCAGAAAGGGTCCCTTTGGTGGTTGGGGGCCATTGGGTGAAGGCCGCTAGCCAAGGACCACATCTTCTGCCTTCATTTCCCCTGGGTGGGGCCACGTGGCTGGTTGCTGTCCACAGGGGAAAAGGATATAGAATCCAGTTCCAAACTCAAGTCCAACACAACTCCTGGGATGACAGGTACAATCCACAATCAATAGGACTAACTGCCCCTCCCTCCCACAACCACCTTGCTCCATTCGTTCTGTCTATTTCTCTTACTCAAACAGCTAAGTGAGGACTGACTACACAGAGGCGAGAAAGGGAAGTCTTTCCTGAAAGACAGAGGACAGTATGCTAGAAAGACACCGAGAGTGAGAACAGGGGAGAGGAGCAAGAGCCAGCAAAAGTAAGCTTGAAAATGAAAGACAAGTGGGCCGGCAAGCACAAGGGCCTGAGTTCAATCCCCGTTTCGGCCAAAAAGAAAAGAAAAGAAAAGAAAATGAAAGAAAAAATTTAAAAATTAGTACATAAAACTGCTGAGAGGGGAGAGCTTTTGGTAACAGTTCTACTTTGTAAGCTAGCTGTCGGCAGTAAGCTAGTTTCCTTGTCCTTGTTACCATATATAAGAAAATCAAGGAGATAGGGATAAATGTCCTAGAGCCACAAGATTTCAGAGCTGAAATTGAAAGCCTGCCCAGTAATCAGTCTTAAGAACTGGTCAGTGGACTGAGGAAGCCAGCTGCCTCTCCCGGGGCCTTGCAGCGGGCTACGCCGCAGGCCTCTCTCCAGCCAGTTATTCCTCAGTATTGTTGTAATGGGGAAGAAGATAAAGGCCCAGAATGCCCCAAGGATTCAGAACTCAGCCCTTGATAAGGATGGGCCACAAAACACTCAGATCTGAATGACCACTGTCGATTTGAGGCACATGTACAGAGAAAGACTTCAGAAATGGAGCCAGGGCAACAGGCACTTCTCACCATGAGACCAATTGGCAGACTGAGTTCTTTTCTGTGCCCCGGTGTTTCCTTTTGCCAACAAGAAACCTTAATTACTGAGAAGAATCTAGGAGAATGAGATTCTGTATCTTTTTGACCCTCAAATAGTTAAGTCGCCCAGTTGCCTTCAAGACAGGGCCCACAGGAGCCCTGCTCCACAGATAGACAGCAGTGTGCCAAGCTGGTCCAGCCCAGCTCTCCTGGCCTAGGCGCAGAGTCCAGTCGGAGGCTCGCCCTGTGCCCTGTGCTCTCCTATGCACACCCTGACAACCTCCCAGCTTCCGGATGTGTCACCCTAGCCTTGTCAAAGGCCATACACTTATGCATAATTTATTCCACATGTTTGTTTGTTGCTCCTGCCAGAGGCATCTGTCGTAAATGTTTCAATGCCTTAACTTTAGATGAGTTTTCTTTTGAAATAATTGTCCCTGAGGTGGTGCACTGAACAGTAAATTAACACCCATCCATCCACAGGCCTCCTCTTGGCACGGGCTCCCTCAGCTCCAGCGCTCGCCATAAAACATTCATTAACGGGAGCATCGCGGGTGTGCCAGCCAGGGGTGGGAGGACCAGCGCCTGCATCCACACTGGGGGAGGCTTGGGTGACAAGTTCCATGAGGTAACTCCTGGGACTAGTTAAGTGGGATTTTTGTTTTAAAGTCCTTTTAGTGAAGTGTTTTATAGGAAAAGTCTCTTGTAAGGACTCACATTTTCCATCCCGGCAGCCTGCTCTGTTCTCCTTGAATCGAAACACAAAAATATGGTTTCTCCGTCTCTGAAGCCTATGACTCGAGCTCACCTGTGCCGTTCCAGTGTCCTCACCTCCCCTTCGCCCCTCCCACACACGCTCTCCACAGTGCAACAGCTCAGGAGTGGTCTGATTAGGCAGTCCTGGACGTGTGCATGCATCATGTCAGGGACGAGCACCCTCATGCTTTTTCTGCAGTGCTTATCTCTGCTCCCCAACAGGCCCTCCGCTCTCCAAGCCAGAACCCAGTTTGTCTGAGATCTGTGGCTCTGAGGTTCTATGGCCAAACTGACCTAGGAACTTTGTGAGAGTCCCTAGCCAATCGCTCTTTGGTCTACTCTCCTCCCTTCCTCCTCTCCTCTGTATTGCAGGGTGCTGATCCCTGACACATATCTCCCAGCTGACTGCTGGTTACTTTTGACAGTGGGAGGTCCTAATGGGAGGAGGGTGAGGAAGAGATTCCGGGTCACTGTCCTCCACTTTCCACCTGCTTCTGGTAGTGCCTCCAGGAGCAACATCTCCTCAAGGATTCCAGGTCCCACTGGGGGAGGAGTGGTGCTCACTCCTGGGTTCTGGTGCTGCAATGTCCACCCTGGGAGGCTCTTCAGATTCTGTCTCTTGACATTACCAACCTCTCTTTTCTTGTCCTTCCAATCCTAAAAGTGGTCTCCACCACCCCGTCACTAGTCTTCTGGTTGCCTCCACATCCCATCTTCTCTCAGCTTTGTAATTAGTACCTCGTGTGGTTTACCCCTCTGTTTCTCTGCATAGAATAAGCTCTTTTTTCTGGCCATGCATAATTAATGCAAAATTTATGGAACAAAAGGAGACCTGGGCTGAAATCAGAAAGGACTGAGTGAAAGGCCAGAGGGATCACTGCATGTGGACTCCTTCTCTAAGTCACAGACAAAAATTAACTTGAGGACCAGCACAGTTTCTCAATCCTGCCAGCTCTAGCATCCTGCCTCACCTTAGGGTTCTGCGATCTTATACGAACAGTAAAAAAGCTTTTCCTGGAAGTAAGCTTTGAAGTATCTCCAAATCTATCCAGGACACACTTTCCAAGGAAAGATTTTATCTGATCCAAGGTGGGGAAAAATCATCCTATTCTTTTTAAGTTTCAGACTCTGTATTCTTCCTAAAAGCACTATACATATCTGTGTTTATATTGCTGGATTCCCCTTAGTACAAGGTCTGTTGACCCTCTTGTTATGAACTAGGGCAACTGTCCTCAAGAGCAATAGAGCTTCGCTCCATCAGAATTCACATGGAACCGCTCATGTAGAGTAGTGGTTTGTCTTTTACTCATCATCCCAACAAATGCCACCGTCCTTTCTGGCCTTCACAAAGAAGAACCCAACATGACATCTTAGGGATAGGTGAGACTCTGTTAAAGGCAGCAGTGCAAAGACCCATGCACTCAAGGTTAAAGCATTTCTTTTGAGTCAGACCTGTGTGATCTCTGGCTGACTCTGCCACATGTTAGATTAGCAAGTGGCTTCTCTTGCTAAACCTCAGCTCTCTTGTGTGAGTATGAGAACAAAAATGACTTTGAGGCTTACATAATACCTGTGAAATCTTGTGCACTCAATAAATGCTACTTATGTTATCATCATTAATAGCCCTCTATGACCACACACTTGAAAGTCAAAAAGAACTGGCATAAGAATAGAAACATTAATGGTGTGTAAGACACATACATAACAAACCAAGACCCTAAGTATTGACTTGGGGACCAACATCATCTCTGCGTATCAGGAAGGAAAGTCGCCAACACTTAGCACTGTAGAGGCTATAAAATCGAATCTCTCCTTGTGACAGTAGAGACCCAGAAAAGAGATTGGTTACCTGATAAATGAGCCATGGTTACCACTTCAGTATCCTGGCTCCCTCTCTCTCTATCTGTGAGCCTTACCACAGCACACCTTCCCCTGGTGGACATGTTGCTGTCACATCATTACTTCAGATCAGGATCATGTGGACCTTAGCAATTGTAAGTCCTGATAATGAAATTTGGCTTCAAGGAAAACTTACAGGAAGGAAGGAAGGAAGGAAGGAAGGAAGGAAGGAAGGAAGGAAGGAAGGAAGGAAGGAA
>NW_004524754.1:1489210-1510241 GCF_000260255.1 Octodon degus | reverse complement strand
CTTCAAGGAAAACTTACAGGAAGGAAGGAAGGAAGGAAGGAAGGAAGGAAGGAAGGAAGGAAGGAAGGAAGGAAGGAAGGAAGGAAAAGAAAGAAAGAAAGAAAGAAGAAAGAAAGAAAGAAAGAAAGAAAGAAAGAAAGAAAGAAAGAAAGAAAGAAAGAAAGAAAGAAAGAAAGGGTAAAATGGAAAGAAAGAAAAGAAAAGGCTACTCCTAACATGGTACTGATTTGTGGGAGACTAAAGTTTTATCTTCTAAAAGCATTTTTGAATAACACTGGGTCAGAGAATTTCTTAGACATGACACAAAAGCTTAAGTGACAAAAGGACAAGTAGATAAAAGGTACTATTTCAAAATTTGCAACTTTTGTGCAAAAATAAAGAAGTTCATTTTCACCATTTCTGTTCAACAGTGCACAGTAGGTTCTAGTCAAGGGGATTAGGAGACAGACTCCGAGAAAGAGAAATAAAATGCTTTTGGAGATTAGAAAGGAAAAAGGAGACTATCTCTGTTCACAGATGACATGATCTTGTAAACAGAAAATCCTAAGGAATCCTTTTAAATGATCAGGCTCATAAACTAGTTTCAAAATTTGGAATAAAGACCAATATACAAATCAATTTTACTTCTATTCATTACCAATGAGCAACTCAAAATTAAATTTTGGAAACAATTACACTTGCAATAGCATCAAAAAGAGTAAAACAATTATCAGTAAGCTTTATAAAACTGAAAGCTCTAAAATGAAATACAGAGCTAAAGCAATGGGAAGACCTAGCATGTGAATAAACCAGAAGGCTCATGGTGGCAGAGATGAGGGGCTCCGCAAATGATTCTCTAGGTTCGACTCAGCCTTGATCAAGTTTTATTCCGAACTGTACAAGATTTTTGGAAATTCATGTCGAAATGAAAAGTATCTACAATTTTGTCAAAACAAAAATAAAAAACTTTATACTCTTGAAAAAGAATATAAAGTCAGAGGACTCACACTTCCCTATTTCAAAATTTACTACACAGGTATCTCAAAGCAGTGTTGCATTGGCATAGAAATAAAGCCTCCCATGTAAAACCAGGTAACCAGGCTGGCAACATAGCTCAGAGGCCTAAGTGCCTGCCTGGCAAGCTCCAGCACCTGGGTTCAATCCCCGGCACCACATGCCACACCAGCCCCACCCCCAGGTGTGCTGATCAGACCACTAAGACCAGTTATGGTGGTGCATGCCTATAATTCAAGCTCTGAGGATGCTGAAAACACGACGATCACTATGAGTTTGAGCTGCATAGTGAAACTCTGTGCCAAATACATTTTTTTAAAAAATCAGTTAACTTTTTAGGAGGGTATCAAGATAATTTCATGGGAAAAGCAACCTATTCAATAAATAATGCTGGGACAACCATCAACATAAATAAAAATTTGGACTCCTTGGATCACAGACCTGACAGTCAGAACTAACATTAAACATGCTTGGAAGGAAACCCAAGAGCATAGCTAAATAATATTGGGTTAGACAGTAATTTCTTAGACAGGACACAGCACAAGTGACAAACAGACAACTAGATAAACAGAACTATTTCAAATTTAAAACTTTTGTGCATTAAATGATATCATCCATAAGGTATCAACTGCAGAATTAGGGAAATATTTGTAGATTAAATTATTTGACAAAGGACTAGTATCCACAGCATATAAAAGTATATTAATTGGCTATGATAATAAAGAGCCAATTCATGCAATTTTTAAATGGGCAAAGGATTTGGACAAAGCTTTACCCAAAGAAAACGCGCAAATAGTCAGTAAGCATGTGAACAGGAGCTCAGTATTGTTAGTCATTAAGGAAACGTAAATTCACAGTGAAATGTCATTCCATGTGAGTGAGATGAGTAAAATTCGAAAGAGAGGTACACAGAGTAGGTGAAGATAGGGCGAGATCGGAATCTTCATACATTACTGGTGCAATGTGAAATAACACAGTCGCTTTGGAAGGTAGTCTAACAGTTCTTCAAAATTTTAAATATAAACTTAACACGTTATCCAGAAATTTTATGTCTATGGATATACCTAAGAGAAATGAAAATATATATCCCAAAAATTATACATAAGTATTTATAATAACCAAAAAAGAGCCTACTCAAATATTTATCAACTAACAATTAAATAAAATGAAACATAAAATATAGGACATTACTCAGGATAAAAACAGTGATGTACTCTATTGAAGTGCATGATGACGTGGCTAACTCTTTTAAAACTTTCCTAAGTGAAAGAAGCTGATGATCACATATTAAATAATTTCACTCACTTCAAAATCCAGAATAGGTGAATTTATAGAAGACACAAACGAGTTTAATACGTTGATCAGGACTTGGCAACAATTGGGTACAGGATTTGTTTTTAGAGTAGAAAAAAATTTCAAACTTAGATTGGTGGACAATTGCACAAATCTATGATTGTATCAAACACCACTGAATTATATACTTTATATGCGTGAGTTGTGGAGTAAGAAAATTAAATCTCAAAAAAAGTTAAAAAATAAAAGGATTCAATATCTTTAAAATTAAGAAAGAAAGAAAGAAAGAAAGAAAGAAAGAAAGAAAGAAAGAAAGAAAGAAAGAAAGAAAGAAAAAGAAAGCAAGCAAGTACCGGGTGTGGCTTCATCACCACCCAGCTAGCTGTGTGGTCTTGGGGAAGCTTCAGTGTCACTCTGGCCTGCTCAGATGGCAGCTCCCTACCATGTCACAAGAAGGACAAAAAGAGAGGAGGGAACATGCACCCTCTGGGGTCTGAGGAAGGCAGAAAGAAGGTGGCACTCTAGGGCACTAGGAGCACATCCCAGGCCACCAGCCAGACTCCAATTCTTAGTCCCCGCCTGCTTCCCAGTGGGCCTTTCTCCAACACCCCACACACCATAGCCCCGGGAGCCGAGCTGGGCAGTGGGTACTGACACAGAGCAGCTTCAGCGACAGGAGCTCCGTCAGCACCTCCCGTCAAGGACTACATACGCAGCAAAACAGAGCATTTATAACATTCACAGGGCCAAAGGAACACAAGAAGGATGCTGACAATCAAACCCTAGGTTGCTTGTATCTTGTGCTGTTCACTAGGAGGGTCATTTCCTTCCCTGGCCCAAAAGGCATTAAATGCTTTGAGCCTTGTATTCTCAACTGTGTAATGAAAATAGATGTTGAACACTAAAACATAAACATATGTATCATTCATAATGCATTCAGATGTTTTTTAATTATTCATGGTTCCTGAAAGTTATTTGACCTATCATGCATATATATCCAAGCCATGTTTATATTAGAAGTACAGCCTCAATGTACGTAGTTCCAGCTCCTTGGCATTCCCGTCTACAGAATTAAAATTAAATGAGTCAGTGGTCAATAAAAGTTACATGTGATTTCCATAAAATTATCCATTGTACATTGCTAGGGGTGGAGAGAGAAGGCTGTGTGAAGTTGCCAAAGCAGACAGAAGGCAGAGTGCTTGCTCTCTGGTGAGGGTGCCTACCATAAGTACTCTTTCTGCTAAGAAGGAAGCCATTATTTTTCTGAACGATTGGTGGTCTTGGAGTTGGTCCTCATCTAAGAAAAAAATGGCTTGGAGGGCCACCCTCTCTTCTGTGTAACTCCTGTTTCCTTTTTTCTTTTTTTTTTTTTTTTAAAGGGTAGTATTCTGGGCTCCAAAACACCACATTCATATGTTTTGGTGTTTGCATAAATTTGCATGCTAACATGAATGGTTCCAACTTAAAGAATGTGAAACAAAATGAAATTTGAATTCAAATCCAGGGTGGAGAAAAGACACATGCAGAAATAACAGATTTTTTAATCTTGATGATTTTTTTTTCAGAAACAAGATTTAGAAAGTCATAAATACATACTCTTTTGATTCCAAGGAAGGGTAACACACACTCATACTAAGAGACCAGTATTGTCAAAGAGGACCCCCTCCTGTTACACACACACACACACACACACACATACACACGAATATTTACAGATCACATCAAAATCTGAAGCTCAGAAATATGACTCGGGCTAAGCTTCCCACCACATCCCTATCTTTACAGGCCCATCCAAAAAAACAGAGTGTGAAGAACGTTGTGTGAGGAACTCAAGCAAACACAGGTACAGATTCACCTGTGCTGTTTTCCAAAACTATTTCTCACTTCTTTATCCTTTTATTTCTCCTCCACATTCGGACAGTAGTATGGCTTCGTAGTTAGTCCTCCTTTAGAACCCCAGACTCACGCACTGTTTAGTGGCTGTGTGACCACTGGAAAATGAGTCTGATGGCATGACTCTTTTTATGATACAGCAGCAGCAGCAGCCTTAGACTGATTGTGATCATCAAATGCGGGTAGCTGCTCTGGTGGGCTTGGCGTGGCAATGCTGCTATTCAACACTTAGAGTGTGGTAGTGGAGGAACCAGGCCTGAGGTGGCTTCTTTTTTCTCCAGTCTGCCCTCTAACTCCATCCAGACAGCTGTACCCAGGCAAGAGAAGGCCCAAGTCATGGTGACAGCTTGCTGCCAGGAGCTCTGGCTCAGGAAGCAGGAGAAGTCACTTTCCCACTCCACTCTGTCCCACCCACGATGGTCCTTCTCATAGTCCAGTCTCCCTTCCCTGAGGGGCCCAATCATACAACTACAAGAGCAACAAGGGAGCAACAGGCATCTTACCTCCTCCTCTTTTTCAGTTGCATTTATTTCCAATTTCTGGACCACCGACTTGTCATTCTCCTTTAACATTTTCTCTCGAACTTTGGTTTCATACTCAGGCCGGGAGTGCTCCTAAAGCAAAGAGCCAGAGAGCAGTTAGTAAACAGGAAGAAGAGGGCCCTAGACCTTTGGGTTATAATCAGATACCACAAGTACATTGAAGTCAGGATTGGGACTGGTTGCTATCAGACATGAACTGTCACACCATACAGGATCACAAGTAGTCTAGGTCAAGAACACAAGATAAAGGAGAGAAAAGGGACAAACAACACGTGTGATCACATGGAAAGCCAAACCTTGGCACGCTCCTGAGGATGGCACCGGTGTTGAGAAAAGAGAGAGGAAATGTTAACTGCGTGGCTGATGCAAAGAGAAGCTATGTGCTCTGCAGGGCAGTCTGCCAAAGGCCGGAGCACAGACCTCACCCCACCAGCTAGCCTTCGTCCTCAACTCACTTGCAAGGAGCCAAATCCCAGCTGAAGAAACAGATGCACTCCACAGCAGGGTGTTGGGGCAAGAGAAACACCCCCCTGCTCCATTGTTCTGCAGGCTAAAATGGCAACCAATAAACATCAAAGTCAACAGTGGCCATGAGGGAAGTCTTAAATCTCCCTTGCTTGAACCTGCTTCCAGGAGAGCCCAGGTGAGCAACCGACAAACACACCAATGCTCCAAGCACGTCCTTGGGCCACTCGGCCATACTGGCCTGAACTGTGAGTTACCAGGCTTGGAAAACAGCACAACACTGACTGAGTGGACCACTATCAGCAAGTCAGTGCAGATCCTGGGGCAGGAAGATGCCAGATCGGCTTCAAAGGGAGCTCAGCAGGGCTCCCTGGGCTCACTGGCTGGCCCTCCCTGCAGCCCCCAGCCCCAGCACAGATACCCACCGGCGTGAGGGCAGTGTCTTCCTGCAGCACTGGTCAGTATCACCTGGGGCTGGATTCAAGCGCTAGCTCCGCACTTCAGAGAACACACAATTTTTTATCACTGCCACATAACAGAGACTCCACATCGAAGCTCCTAACCTATCTCTGGCTTTCATAAAGCAAGCCATAATATTGGAGAGACTACAGAAGTGACTAACAAGCCTAATAACATACAACAGCAGGTGATGCCATTCTGGCACTTAGTAAGGTCCTCTACTGTCACTGGGTCTTGGTGGCTGTGTCAGTCCCACCACTCCCAAGAGTTTTCTCTGCAAGTCAGTCACGCTTACTGGACAGGGCTCCTTCTCTCTGAATTATTAGAATTTACTTAACTTACGCTCCTGACTATATGGTTTTCTCTAATCTCCCAGCTACTCTGCATGAGAGTCTTCTCCTAACCTGAGGGTCAGCTCCCTGTCCAGCATTATTTTGTTTCTTGCAGCAACTGGTACCACAGTGAACACACAGACACCTTGAAGTGCTGGTGAAGTGCTCTCCACTCTGTCTCTCTCCTGCATCCACTCTGCAACACACCACCGCCTAAGGTGTGCGTGTTCCAAGGGAGCTTTAGCTAAAAAGGGATTCCAGGTTGTAAAAGGCCAGAAAACATCACTCAGTACATCACCTTTCTGGGAGTCAGAGTGAACATATTAAACGCTCTGGAAAGTGCTACTGTAAAGACACCTGCTTAATTTCCATAAGCTCCCCATTTCCCAAAGAACAGCTTTTGCCTGTAGCAATTAACATTCCACAGGAATACTCTGAAAAAATGTGGCTTGAAGTTTTCCTCCATGGCCCCTGAAATTTGACTACATTTTTCTACATTGTTACAATAGAAGATTTTAATGAAAAACTGCAGCAGTGTTTGCAGCATTATAATACAGGTTCCAAACCTCCTCAGGCAGGAGGAGTTTCTGTCCACTCGCACCCTGATGCATCTGTTTGGAACAAGCCAGTTTTTGGTACCCAGATAGGAGCAAGAAACACAAAACAGAACTAGGCTGCAGATATGGTGAGGTGTAGAACCGCCAGATGCTGGACAACACAAGCTTGTTAATCCTAAGACTATGGAAAGCTAAAGCCATAGGACGGCAACTCTGAGCTCAACCTGGACCATGTAGCAATTCAGCACCTCTTGATTTCTTTAAAAAGCCAGGACAAAGGAGCTCCAGGCCACAGCAGAATCTAGGCCCATGAGGGCTGCTCTGATACACCCAGCCCTGGGTACATCAGCCTCATATTCCCCAAACAGAGCCTCCCTGGTGGCATGACCTGACTCCAAATTACTCCAAACACTTCTATCTAGAAGCGTCCTCAAGAGGAAAGACGCAGGCCAGCTGGGAATCAGCTGATCTCAACAGGTCCAGCCAGAGCTTCAGCCAACAAAGATCTTCATCAAGGAGTTAGCAAGCACCCACTATGCTTTGAGCTCTCTTCTAGGCACTGAGGATGTAGAACCGGTCCTACAGCGGGCCGCTCCCCTATAGAAGAAGAGGAAAGTCACAAGAAGTCAGACACACACACACACACACACACACACACACGCACACACACACACACGAGAAATTAATACAGGAGAAGAACAGAGGCAACAAAGCAGACTGGGAAGTGAGGGGAGGCTGAGGTGTGGAGGGTAACATTTCATGGAGACCAAAAAGCCAACAAAGGACAGCTACATGGAGACTACAGGAAAAAGACACTAGGCAATGGGAACAGCAAAGCCTAGCTGAGGGCCTCGGGAAGGAGAACAATGGGGCCAGAGTCAGGAAGGTGGGCAGGAGCTTTTGTTTCCTGTGCAAGGGGAAGCTGTTGAGGACACCTGAAGCTTGATGTGCCAGGTGAGAGGTGGGAGAGGGAGTGACAGGCAGCACACCCATGTTCAGAGGCCCCAGGGACACATGGGACTGTTGTACAGAAGCTAATTAGACAAGAGAGGCCCACTGTGAGGAGTACCCTACTTCAAAGCAAACAGCTCTCTAGGACTGGCTAGTGTCCCCACAACTGGGACACACAGGGTCTGAAGGATGTCCCATGGTGGCGTCCACAGGGCACCTATCGGCTGGTCCAGTGGGCAGTCCTGGGGTTGGACTGCTGACTGCTTCCCTGGCCAGTTCCAGTCTTTTCTGTCACCATCCCCTATTTACACACTAGACTTAACCCACCCTATCTGTTCCATTCCTTGGGGGGGTTACATGCTGGGGGTACTCCAGCTGGGAGGGACAGGGTCAATGGGCTTTGGTTTATGTATGTGTACACCTCCTGCCCCTAAGCAGCTGTTTCCTGGCAAAGACCTCTGGGAAATGATGTCTTAAGATTGTAGGCAGCTGGACTTTGGCGATTCCTGGTAGTGAGAAGGTACCTGGTTAAAACAGAAAAGGCTGCTAACTGTGGCCTCCCAGGACACCCACCTCCCTCTTCCCAAAACCCCAGTAACATCTGTCTACCTTGCACCCCTCACTTGAGAGTAAGCTAGATCTTCTTCAATACACACTCCTGTACTTCCGGTACACCCAAGGTCTCCTTTTCAAGTCCCACGTACTCCACCCAGCCTGCCCTCCATGCTCTCTGTGGCTACAGGAGACATACAACAAGCCTTGGGTGCCCACTGCAACCCTGCCCTCAGACTAATCTTGTTCCTCTGTCCTGTTGGTCATGCCTCTGTCTCCTGAACCAACAGGACCTCCTGGTCATTGTGCTGCTTCTGACCTACACCCCAAGCTCTCCAGAGTCAGGCCTCCGCTTGCCACCTCCTCTCAGTGGGTGCCGCTTCTGCCCCTGGCTGTCCTTTAAAATTCAACTAGTCTTCAAAACCCTGATATTTTCAACAGAAGAGCTTCTATTCCCTACATTGACCAGGAGGAATTGCACATCCGCTCCATCAATTCCAAGTACTTACAGACCAGACAGCATCCTGCTGGAAGTAACCCTTCAGAGGTCAGTGACTATGCCTGCAGAAGCTCAGTGCTACTTATCAAAACCTGGTGCATAGCAGGTGCTTCATGCATTGTTCAAAATTGAACAGAATCTTAAAATACATTGGATATTCTAGTTCAAAATAGAAATGCATTAAAGGGAAAGATGAGGCCATGGTCCTTTCCACTCACCAGTGCTGGCCCTGGGCTGTGGGCGGGGTTGGGGTGGGGCAGCAATGGTGTCACATAACCATCCAGCCCTGCAGGAACCTCACACAGAGATCCCATCAGGGACTCTTCCTTATTCCACAGGCAAACCCAGGCTCGCCCAGACCCCTCTCAGCCTGCACAAGTTCCTCAATTGTGTACCTGCCAGGAATTTACCATGGCTCATTGGGTTAGACAAAGAAAGAGGAAATCTGACCATAGAGAGGAAAATGGGCAAGAGTGTCACTCCTGCCAGGGCCTGTTACAAAGACATCAAGGGCATCGAGTCTTGACCGTGCTGCTCTCCGCGCGTTTATACCTCCTCTCAAGCAGAAAGGCTTACTGGAGTCCTCAGCAGGGTTAAGCAGACACACTTAGCTTGGCTCTGGCCTCCACAGAATTAAATATCAGGGTTTCCTTGCTTCTTTGGAGGCATCCTAGTGTCTGGCATCAGGACATTAAGAGATAAGAACCGCTCCCACCCAACCACTGCAGCCATGTTCATATTCATTCATTCTTTCATGCAGCCCTTCATTTTCTCTGTCTCTCTCCCATCCCCAAATAGCTATATAGGTAGACAGATGTAGATATGGGTGGGTGGGTGTATATATCATATACAAATATATATAATTGTATTCAACAAGGAATACAATTGCATTTAATATTCTTTCTTATTTATCTTCTTTGCTAGCATGTTTTCTACAAAGGCAGAACCCACATATGCCTTCTTTCACTTGCCACCAAAAACATGATGGCATTAGTCTCAGGGTCAAGGCTTCACCCATAGAACTGCAGTACTCAAAAGAGGTGTTGGAATGGGGGATGGGGCGCAACCCGACGACAACCCACTACTGTGGAGAAAGCACTGCTGTTCTCCCTCCTCCTAGAATACGACTTCCAGTCGACACAACCTGACTGGCGGATTCTATTCCATTTCAAGGAACTCCTGCCATTTCTCCCCTCATCTGTTTGAAGATCCATTGACATTAGAGGATCAATGACAAGAAATGACAACATGCTAGACTTGGGGACACACGGGTTGAAAATAAGACTAAAGTGAGGATTACAATTATCTGTTCACAAACCACCAAGGGCAGGAAGCCCTCTCCAGCATTCATGATTCCTCCTCAGTTCAAGGTGGCTAAGCTGTGAGCAGCTTCTGAACGCTGTAACGGTCAGCGCAGGGTGGGGGGTGAGCTTGGAAGCACAGGAAGTGGGGGTGCAGGGCTGACTGGGGCTGCACCCTGGGAGATTACAGTGACTAGATGACCATGGCCACTGATAACTCACAAGAATCAAGACAAGGGCTCAAGTTCTCAAAAGAGCTATGAGAAATTCCTAATTTATATATTTTCAATATCATCTTTCCAAAAATGCCAGGTTCTAGGAGGCTTTAGCATGTCGGCCAGCAGCACAGTTGCATGGAACCACCACTGCATGTGTGGCCCTTTGCTGCCCACAACATCATATACACTGGACAGGGCTGGGCCACAGTGGCTTAATCGTTCTTTTTCCTTCCCCAGGCATGAGACTCACCCTGCATCTGCCACCCAAGCCTCTGCCCTGGCCCCCGTAGGGTCAGAGGCATTCTGAAGTACCCTGCTCTGGCGCACCCTCCTCTCACAAGAAAGCACTGAGGTGTGTCTGTCAGCCTTCAGCTCCAGTCTTATAGCTCAAAGGAAGAAGGAGCATTGGAACTCTTGGCCTCAGTGCATGTCAACCACGGCTTAGCCCACATAGCCAAGCAACAAATGCAGCCACTGTGCTGCCCAGCCAGTGAGAGCCTGTCTCTCACCAGAAAGTCCACTTTCAGGGTCAAAGCAAAGCAAGGCCCCAGGGAAATACACAAGAGAACTCACTTCTTCCTCTTCTATGCCAGTCAGGTCCCAGAAGTAGCCCAGTCGCATCTGCAGCCTTTTCCAGTTTTCCAGAAACATGGTGGCTAATGGAAAAGAAGAGATTCATTTAGTTTTGAAGATTCTAAGTAGCATTTAGGTTAAACAATTGGGTAGGGAATCCACTTTAGATTTCAATTTGAGGAGCTCTCTCTGAAGCATTTTGCCTCTTAGCTGCAGCGGCTTAACACCTTCCCATCCTTGGGAGCCGGCACGTACACTTGCGTGGCTCAGCAGTGCAGCTACGTCCTGAGAACCGCACCACTGCACGATCACAGAGTACACTCCCGCACTGAGCCTGCCACACCACTGAGCGACACAGCTACGCGGGCCCACCACTGCACGTGTAGCCCTCGGCCGGCCAAAGCCTCGTTGTGTGCTGTGTGAACGCACTGCAGGAACGCACAAACACATGGCAGTCTGCTTCTAGGTTATGAGGCAAAGGAGATCCCAAGAAACAAAGGACAGATGGATGGAGGGAAAAAATGGAAAGATCTGTCCGATCCATAGTCTTTTTTGACGAGCCTGTCCTGCCCATGCACAGTTTTCTCGCCACTCCGTGGCCAACACACTATTTCCTCCTACCTGTTTCTTTCTGTCCTTCTCCCTGCTTCCTTTTCCTAGCTTTTGATCCTCTTCCTCTGAGATGACACAACTGTGTCCTACCAGTTCTTCCTGACTCCAGGCCCCAGCCTTCGAACCCATGCTGCATATAGCTGGTCAGATAATCTCTATAGATAGAGTTTATGTGTCATTCTATTTGTTTAGAAAATGTTTGTGGGATGCCTGCCATACCTGCACATCAGTCAGGGGCCAGGGCAACATGCTTTAGGAAAGACTGACACCCGCTGAGGTCATGGCTTGTCACCCCAGGAGGGAACACCTGCCACATGACCTGCCGATAGACCAATCAGATTCTCTTTAGAGAGCTGAACTAAAAGGCACAGAGAGAAGCAGCAAAGGGAGCCATGCCACACGTGAGGAAGGGAGGGAGGCCTGTGGTTTCTGCTAGCTTCTTCAGCTCTGGCTCCCAGGAGGACCCCTGTATTTTATTTCCTACAACCACGAGCTTGCCTCTTGCTTTCTTACAATAAATCTCTTGCCCTTTGAGTGAGCTGAGTGAATTTCTAATCCTACAAAAATGCTAAGCCCACTGAGGCATCTGCAAGGCACTGTTCTAGGCATTGTGAGGAGGATTAGATGAATCTAATGGAGCTTTTTCTCCAGGCCATCATCAGTCTACAAGGAAAGACCAAGTAGCTGTGGTACGAGGTATGAAGTGATTGTGACTGTAGGAACAACACAGCAGGCAGCACACACACAGAGGAGGAACACCAGTGGCTGGAGGGGACATCTGAGTTGGGTTTCACAAACAATGGGGTTCGGACAGTGAAAAGGAGGTGGACACAGAGTCTGCCGACACTCCCCTGCCTACACTTTCAGTGGATTCTTATGGTGTATGCTCTGTCTGGATGCCGCGACTTTATGAGCCTGACCCTAGGATCTCTTCCACCACCCATAGCATACACCTCACACCTGCACCTACTGCTCTAAGCTCAGCTCCTCACTGTCTTCTCCATCACCACAGTGCACATTCTGGCCCTCTGTACACTACCCTAGGGTCTTCTCCCTTGTTCCCTCCTAGTCCAGCCCATGCCTCCTCTTCCTCTACAGCCTTGCTGCCCTTCTGGTCATAGCCCTGAGGCTATTCCTTCAGCTGCACACTTTCTGAGGGCTTGGGCACCTCTGTGCATGTGCACTGGAGAGAGCAGAGGAGCAACAGGAAGAGGAGTCACTGGGACCAAGGGCAGCCACCACGCAAGAACAGCTCACAGTCCTGGTGTGTACAAGACAGTAACTGCTCTGTGCATCTACACGGCTCCCTTGTCCTAAGAGGATAACAGCACAGGCATTAGGTCATACAGTTTAAGGCCAGGGATGCTCAGAGATGAAGTGGGTGTGCCCAAGGTGGCATGGCCACATGGGTAAAAGCTCTGACATCCGCAATACACAGCCAGTCCATATTAACTTAATATGGGATTCACAGCTGTCAAGGAGTGGACCAGAGACACACAGACACACACTGAGCACAATCTGACCCCAACTCGGTGTCTCTGACCTCTAGTCAAGAAAGAGTTCAGAAACCCCATTTCTTTACTTCCTTCCTCAGGAGGGCTTCACCCTCCCAAAGTCCCTTGGTGTTTAAAGCCAGAACTGCAACGAGGCTGGACCTGAAGATTTCAGCTGACTCAGGTCCTGTTGAAGAGTAGCCTTGTGACCCCAAGTGTCCCTACAAGACCCTTTCTTACTGCCATCCAGAGCCCAAGTCACTGCACGGAACCACTTTTGCACAGCTTCCTGGCAGGCCTGGGCCTTGGCCCAGACCCACCAGGCACAGCACCACTAATCATAATAATTATGGTAATGAGAGGCATTACTGTAATTTTTAATTATAATTTGTAGGCAATCATGCCTAGGGCTCTTGGCTGCTGAAACCAAATACATAATCACATAAAACACAGCAAGGCTATTAAAAAAAAAAACCCTGTCCTACTCCAGTAAGCTCTGACACAATCCCATCCCTTTGTACTTTCCAGGGGTGGAGACAATAAATTATTGAGGATCTCAGAGGGAGGAAGAATCTGCTCATCACAGTTATTGAGAAAATACAAGAGGCAGTTGTTGGGGCTTGAAACTGCAAAGCACAAGTGAAACCACGTTTCTGTACAACAACCATGTGCCCCAGGAAAGTCGGAGGAATCACAGGCTCAGCATCTTAAGGTTTAGCTACTCAATGGTTGCAGTGTCTACAAGACAAGATCGTAGGAATTCATGTCTATATATATATATATATATATATATATATATATATATATATATCACCTATGAGTATGCCAGGATCCAAGTCAGCTCAAGTGGCTCTCAGGGTAATTACAAGATATGCCTTTTGCTGAGGAGATATAGAGTTGTCCATAACTTACAAAGCAGTAAGCCCCCTAGGGTTGATTGTTTCAAGCTTTCCTGCCAATAATTCCAGACCTCTCAGGAGCCAAGTTCCATTTCTTCCTATTTGCTGCTCCCACTTAAATGGGCTGGACTGGCCCCATGTGCTCTAGGGGGCTTCTGCCCCCCCAGCTCCCCCTCCAGGTCTTCATTGATAGCCTAGTGATACTGCAAGAATCTTTCCCATTGAGTTCTGCCTCCACCCAAAGGGAAGCCCCCCCAAGAAGCAGAGGAAGTTTGTGTTCATGTTCTCCAAGACCGCTCCCTCTCAGCTCCTGCTCACACTCTCGGCAATTTATGGGTTAGGAGCCCATCCCTGCAGACCCTCCAGGCCCCACAGAGGCCGATAAATCAAGCAGCTTCAGCAGCAGAATCCTTGTCCTGCTGGCCTGCGGTCCAACAGGCAGGCCAATGGGGCTCACACCCAATAAAAAGGAAGGTGGCTGCTGAAATGGACTGAGACATGGTGACTTGGTCTCTTTTTAAATACACATGGCTATGATGCTTTAGAAATGCTAGCTACTGTGGGATGGTTGTTCCAGGTTATTACAGTTTTCTAGGAGTGTGTGTATGTGTGTGTTCATATGTGTGCATGCATATGCATGCATGAATGCGTGTGTGCATGTGTGCGTGTTTATGGTCCAATTACTATAGCTCAGAGCAATGTTGTTGCCCCACTACTTTGGAGGTAGTGGGAAGGAAAAAAACGAAGGAACTATTTGTTCTCCCCTTCACAAATCCCTGTGGTGGGAATGCTGAAATACCACCCTGGCACGACATCTCTACAGCAGCTCTCCACAGCCTTTTTAGCACTAAGGATGATTTTTGTGGAAGACTTTTTCTATTGACTAGGGACCAGAAGTAGGGGATACTTTCACGACTAGATTCTCATGAGGAGTTCATAACTTAGATCCCTCTAAAGCCTCCTTGACCTGACAGGAGGCAGAGCTCAGGTAATGTGAGTAACAGAAGAGGGGCTAGAGATGCAGACTGAGCTTCACCCACTCTTCTGCTGCTAACTTCCTGCTGAGCAATTAGGTTCCTCACAGATCAAAGACAGAGCCTGGCCCAGGGCTTGGAGACTCTGGCTCTACTGCTTACACCCCCCATGTCCTGAAAACAGCTCTGAACCTAGAGTGGGGAGGCCAGGTGTCAGTCCACATTTACCACCAGCTTGCTCTCTGGCCACGGTGGCCATGCTACCAGTCTGGGTCTTAGAGTGCATATCTATGATTTTACACAACTAAGGGAGTATGATCAAGGTGCCTGGTAGATGTGCTAGGGATATTCCAAACATGCATTGGTTCAAATTCCAAATAAACCACACATGAAGTCAGGATGGGGTTCCCACTACTATATTCTAGGAGACAGTTGATAAGGCCATGAAGAGTATTCCTGCTTCTATTCACACATATGTGTAAGAAGAGCAAGGTACTGTCCTAAAAAATACATCTTGGGAGACAAAGAACACTACTGGAGTTAGCCAAATGAAGGCCAAGAGCCTTAGAGCTTGGTGCTATGCCCACACTGAGGCATCCCTGTGGATCAAGCCCACAATGACCACTTACCCCACAGAGCCATGAAGATGGAGAAGAAGACGGTAGCAGGGTTGTCAAACAGGTGGCTGGCCCGTGCAGTCCCACAGGCTGAGCTGAGATTCCAGTAGTCACAGGACTTGTCACAAAGAGGACACATAGTGAAGGCATTCTGCTGGTCACACATCTCTTTGCTGAAGTACACAGAGGCAACTAGGTTAGCGGGAGCTCAAGCAAGGCCCCCTGCAGGAAAGTCAACCCCAAAGAGCTCCCATTTCCAATTATATGGTTGAGTTTATCGAGCCCATAAATAAGGAATGTCGGAGGGGCTGGGTTTGGGTTCTTCACCTCAAGACTATTAAAGATGAATGGCCGCTGACCCAACGTAGGGAGCTAGCAATCACTAGGAATGTCCCCAAAAGTCAGTGACCATCTATCAGAGACACCATGCATAAGAGATACCTTAGAAAGTCCCTTCAAAATGTTTTGTCTATGACACTGGTGGGAAGCAGTGAAGAAGTCACCAGGCACAGGATTTTTCCATCTATTCTTCAACCACAAGCTGTCTTCTCAAACCCTACTTAACTCACTGGCTGTCCCACAAATGTGTGACACCAGTCACAAGTAGAAACAAACAAGACTGTGGCAGTCACAAGTAGAAACAAACAAGAGTATGGCTGGACCAGCCCAGCAGCAGGAAAAGCCATGTGAGGACGAATACAATAGAACTGGCTTAATAGAGCAGGTTAAAGGCCTTTTCTAAGAACATGAGTTGTACGGCCACTTGTGGAATCAACTTTAATAACCTCACTCTAACAAGAATTACCATGGCCATGAAATGGTACTGTAAGGTTAAGTGGAAGAATTGGGTAAGTTCTTCCAAGTCTAGATTTTCTGATGATTGGACAGAGACCATGCGTCAAACAAGTCCAACTGTTTATATTCTAACTATTCATTTACATTTCTTTTTAATTGACTCATGAGTATTTTTGAAAGTTCATTCATTCATGAAGTGACTTGCTGGATCCAATACATTCCAACTCCCACGCCTGCTTAGACAGAAGACATGATCCCCAGTTCTCTTCCACCTCACATGCTACTGGTAGGAAACAATGGATTTATCACTGTGGCGTGCAATCTTTCTTCATGGAAGTAGGTGGATAGTTTGGGTGGCGGGCGGTGGAGAACTCAAGATTTTATGACAGTGAGGCACTGCCTGCTTTCATAGAGGCTGGAAAAGGGGCAGGGGCTCCTCTACCCAGAACCACAGCTGTTTCCTGTAGGGCCGGGCAGCAGAGGGCGCTGCGGAACCCAGCGACAAGTGGGAGGCCACTTCCTGGGGGAGGCCTATCTATTTTTTTTCCCCATAATTTTATTGAGAGACAAATAGCAATGAGATAGTTTCAAATCAAATTGGTATGACAGTTTCAATAATTAACACATTGCATACTCTCTTCCTAGTGGTTATTTGCTGTACAAGATGCAGACATGACATCCTATTTACAACTATCCTGAGCTTAGAGACCTGCAAACCCCAAAGTGCCTGCATCTATTTGCCCCTCATTAAAGAGTTGAAGAGTGGGAGATTTACCGAGGGCTGTCACTTTTTGTCAAGTCCCACCTTCTAGACCTCTGTTTTTAATGAGCTATTAAGTCTCCAGCAGCAAGAGGCCTTCTGTTCAGAGAGTGGAAGCTCTAGCTCTCACAGCAGAGATTCTTAGCTCCCCAACTGAAAAGCTGCTAGATTCCCCACTGGTGCATGTCAGTAAAAATGACCCACCCCCATTGCTAATAGTAGCCAGTGATGTTGTAGTCACAGATTAAGTGGGGCAGTATTACCGAGGTGCGTTCTTGCTGCCAACTGGAGAGCCGGGTTAGGTTAAGTCTGAGTCAGTTAAGTGTCATCCCACAGGTGAGAGGGCACGCTGCACCCAGAAAGCGCACTCCAAGCCCAGATTTCACAGAGAATTGTTTGAGCAACCCCCACCCCCACCCTGAAGGCCTTGCCTTTACACCATGTCAGAATATGTGAATAATCTCTCAGTGCAGCCCTTCAGGTCACTGTGTGAGGGACTTCAGTTTTCCAGTTTTGTTTTGTTTTGTTGTCATAAAAAGCATAGACAGGGAAAGGGACAAGCCAATTCCACCTAACCCTAGTTAATAAATTTAGGGTTTATGTAGTCAGTGCAAAAAGTCAGGCACAAAAAAAGCACGCAACCTGGTACAAAGCATTTTCAGACATTGTGTTGGGTAAATTACTGGGTTTCTTATGTTGGAGCACAGGCATCTATCAATCATTTCCACCAAACGTCAGTCCTGAGCATGGATTCCTCTTGACTCTTTAAAGTCAGATGTATGGGGGAGGGGTTGCAATGTATGGGGGAGGGGTTGCTGTAAGCAATTGTAACAGCATTTGGGAGAAATTCTATCTAGAATGATACAAAATGACTCTTTGGTTCTAGGAGAGGTCACAAAGCTAACCTAGAACTGAGATCATGTCTGAGCTACTCAAAGGCTGCATTAAAATATCCAGATTTGTAATGAGAAAAAAACAGCTATAAACCGAATGGTGTATTTTTCTCCCATCATCCCCTCTAGAAAGCACAAGAAGGTTGATTGATCAGTTGAACCAAGACCCCAAAGCAAGTGGAGTTCTTTTATTTCAGTACGGAGGACTGACCCCAGGGCTTTTGCACAAGAGCTGCATCCCTAATTCTTTTTTATGTCTTATTTTGAGACAAGGTCTTACAAATTCCCAAATTTGACAGGTTGAGGTCAAACTTGTGATCCCTGCCTCAGCTCCCATGCTGCACCATGTTCAGCAACAAGTCGGGTTCCGAGGAGGTAAAGTACAGCTCTGAAGTCGGATGAGGCAGAGCATCGGTGGCACAAAGGGAGAAGATGCAAAGAGGCAGTTATTCAGGGAATTCAAACAAAACATCTGGTATTGAGGTCTCAGATCCACAATAACCAACCTTTCCCCCAATATAATTTAATCAATGTTTTTTTTAAAAAAATGTTGCATTGTTCCCTAACCATGTAAGTATTTAACATACAAAACCAATTCTTTGATAACTAAAGTTATATAGGTGTGTCCTGCATGCACAAGATCATTATTTATGTGCTTATGCATATATCTTGTATATCAAAGCTACCAGGCAAGAAATAGTATCTTTTAATGTTTTGCATAATCACTGTCATTTGTCTGGTTTTGAAACTGAACTATGGTCATGTAAGATCTACACAATGGAGGAGGGATGCACAAAGCCACTCTGGGCTTTGCAGCTTTCTGCGAATTTACCATTTTACAAAATGTAAAAATTTTAAGCCAGCCTAGTGGTATGGACTTGTAATCTCCGCGCTTGGGAGGCTGACATAGAGGACCATTGTGAATTTGAGGCCAGTATGGGCTACAAAGTGAGCTCAAGGCCAGCCTGAATAGCACAGAAAAACTCTGCCTCAGAAAGACAGAAGAGGGGCCGGAGAGATAGCTCAGTAGAATAAGCGCTTCCCTGGCAAGTGCAAGGGCCTGAGTTCAATCTCCGGTTCTGCCAAAATAGAAAAAAAAGAGAGAGAGAGAGAGAGACAGAAGAAACAAATTTTAAAAAGTGATAAATAGACAGCAAATACCAGTCTCAATGACAAAATAACCAACATTTAAAATAATCCCAAAAATAATGCAAGTTTTAATTACATGTAGAAGCAGAGAGGCAGAGACTCTTACAGAGTATGAATCTCATATTTGTAGTCAATACAGGATGTACAGCATATTCCTTGATGAAAAGATTTGTGTTTATATCAGGCCCATGAAACTTGTACTTTTGATGGATATATTAAAGAGCAATTCTTTTTTAGTATTACCTACAGTTAGGAAGAATGTAAGCAATGTTTTAAATATTGAAACTGTCCTACCAATTTGGTTTGAAACTGTCTCATTGCTATTTGTTTATGAATAAAATTATGGGAGAAAAAAGGAAAAAAATATTACCTACATAATGTGATTTAATTTTTCTATTGTTTACTTTCTGATTTTCCAGAATATAATACATCTGAAAATCAATAGTCAAAATTTCAAATTTATATCAATGAGTTTAAATCTTGTTTTACTAAAATTTACAGAGCAAAATATTTGTATCAGAGCCTCTTTAATAAGTGGTACTGAAAAAACTCACTTTCCAGATCCCAAGGACTAAAATTAGCATGTACTAAAGTCAAAATGGATCAAAGATCTAAATATTAAAGCAGAGAAAATAAATCTACTGGAAGAGAAAGTAGGTAGAAATCATGAAGACATAGGGGTAGGTAGAGTATTCATGAACAAAATCCAAACTGCACAGAAAATGCTTCAAAGAATCATCTTTTTTTGGACATAATTTTATTGATAAACATAGCAAGGAGACAGTTTCAAATCAAATCGGTAGGACAGTTTCAATAATTAACACATTGCATAAAATCTTCTTAGTGGCTAATTGCTGTACAAGATGCAGACTTGATTTCCTATTTACAAACACCATTAGAACAAATCATTCTATTCATTAAGAAAATGTAACTATATATCTATCCTAACCACTTTGAATACAAAGATACAAAATGGACATTCATCTGTATACCCTTTTTTGTTAAGTTGTTATAGGTGTGTAAACTCAGCAAAATATTCTAAAAGAGTCCAGTAGCCCATAATAGTATTGGGTCTTCCACTTAACTGGCAATGTCAGAAATTGTTGATCTGAGTCCCCAACAGGTCAACGTAACAGCATGTCTTTACTTTTTATATTTCGTTTTTATACTTTTCTGCTGGATGGTTAAGACCAAGGTAAAGCAGGACCTATGCAGCAAGAGTTGTAGCTTTTGGGTCTGATAAGATCAGTGAAATCCCCTCAGGATTTATCCTGAGATCCTGTACCTCAGATTGTAGAACCTTTGTCAGTGTCAGCCATGTGGATGAGTCACGGCCATTGCTGTGAAAGCCTGAGAGAATGTTTTCTCTCCACGTGACTCTCCTTAGGCACACTCTATATCATCAGTCACTTTCCTCTTTGGCCCCACAATCTCCTTGATCAGAAAATTTGGGACACTACCGAGTTACATGACGTTACAGTACAAATTCTCATATGTCCTGAGTCTTAATTGACCTTAGAAGGCTAGGGCCAAAATGTTGGCTTTCCTTGCAGCCCTCCTTTTTCTCTAATGTTGGTCTGCAAACTTAGGTTGTTAACCATCCAGAAGACAAGCTTATGGTTATTATCAAACAACTTAGGCTGTTAAGCTTAACCTCACTATCTGTCTGCATATCAAACACCTTAGGCATAATATGGAACAAGTATTTTTCTTCAAGTATTGATGTGTTGAACTTTAAGCCCCTACAGAATATGATAAAAAATATTTAAAAATTAGAATATGTTTTAAAAATAGGCATAAAGAATTATGTACTTCTCATGTTTTCACATAAGTCCAAAAATCTCACCATATACAACCTTGAAGCAGAACAGTCCCACAATATTCCTTTTCCTGTCTCTTACTTTCCTTCACCACCCCCTTCTTCTTGAACATCCACCTACCCGAGACACATCATAGCAGAAACTGGCATGTCATGACAAGGAGCCCATATTCAGAATACCAGAATGACAGGCACTCCAAGCATGAAACTACTATTGTAAATTACCATCTGCAGTGCAGTAGCTTAGTTCACAGGTATCACAGTATATATAGTTAGTCAGGGTGAAAATCTTTCCAATTAACTGCTAGATTAAAAAATCTTCTAAAGATTCTCAGGATCATTGCCTTGCTCATCTTCTACATATAACTGTATGGCTTGACTTATTCATGTTT
>NW_004524754.1:1454886-1485205 GCF_000260255.1 Octodon degus | reverse complement strand
TAAGAGTTCTTTTTTTATTTCAGAAAAGAATTGCACTGTGATTACCTCTATATCTTTCTGCTGTTGCTTATTTACTATCGACGCTATTAATTCATGCATTTGAGCCGAGCTAGTGTCCTCTGCACTTGTTCTGGGTGGGCACTGGGTTTCCTCCATATGTTTCTGCATTTGATTCTTTACTGCAGATGCTATTAATTCAGGGATTTTTTTTTATTTCCAATCTGAGTTTCTCTATACATTTCTGCAGCTGTTTCTTTACTTCAGAAGCCGTTGATTCATTGCTTTCAGCTGTATGATTCCCAATTTGTTCTGTGTTTGTGTCCTCTGCATTTGTTACAGGTGGGCTTGGGTTCTGAGGTTGCATTTTGTTCCTTCTCATCATTTTGTATAGCACTGTCTTCTGACCTTTGCTGTAGATCTTCGTTGTAGTTATAACCTTAGCACATACTGAAGTTCAGGTGCAGATCTACAAAGTTTGGATTTATCCAGCTGTGCCTAGCTTGTGTCTGGCTGCTGTGCTCAGCTCCTTCCTGCTGCTGCCCTTAAGGGTGAACCTGTTGTGCCCCTGTGGCAAGATGTTCTGTTCCTGGACTAGCTGGGTGGTTCTATCCTCTACACTCTCTGTAGGGATTGTAGCTGCA
This sequence comes from Octodon degus, assembly GCF_000260255.1. Classification (NCBI taxonomy): domain Eukaryota; kingdom Metazoa; phylum Chordata; class Mammalia; order Rodentia; family Octodontidae; genus Octodon; species Octodon degus. The sequence goes on along the minus strand of NW_004524754.1, from coordinate 1,484,564 downwards.
GGGTTACACTCCAGGCATGTATGCCAGGCCTGAGCTGAGCCTGGAGGTGACAAGGTGGAGTAGGGGGGAGAGGCAGCTCTCCCACACACTCACTGGGCCTGGGCTAGGACTGAGTCTGGGGGTTCCCAGAACGCAGCAGAAATTCCTACTCAGGGGGCGCGGTGGGGGAGGTGCTGCGGAGTGGTGGGGGGTGTCCCAAGGGGGTGGAAGAGGGTCTCACCCATGCTGCGCCTGGGCTGGGACATGTAGTAGGTCCCGCCTGTGCAGGGTAACTGGAAGCTCTCCCACACACTCACGCGACCTGGGCTAGGACTGGGTCTGGGGGTTCCTGGAACGAGGCAGATATTCCTACTCAGCGGGCGGGGTGGGGGAGGTGCTGCGGAGTGGTGGGGGGCATACCAAGGGGGTGGAAGAGGGTCTCACCCATGCTGCACCTGGTCTGGTACGAGTAGTCGGTCCCACCGGCCGAATCATCTTATTAAAAAGCTTTTTGTACATCAAAAGAAATCACCAGCAGGGTGAAACAACAATCCACAGAGAGGGAAGAAATTTAGCCAATTATACTTCAGATAAAGTAGTTATATCTAGAACATCTAGAGTTGAAAAAGATTGAGACACCCCTAAAATCAAAGACCCAGTCCAAAAATGGGAATCTGAGATAAATATATACTTCTCAGATGAAGGGACACAAACGGCAAATAAATATATGAAAAAATGTTCAATATCATTGGCCATTCACAAGATGCAAATTGAAACCAGGCTGAGATAACATCTTACCCCAGAAATTATGGCTAACATCAAGAAATCAACCAATAACAAATACTGGAGAGACTGTGGGGAGAGGAATCCTTCTCCACTGCTGATGGGAATGCGGACTGGTACAACCGCCATGGAGATCAATGTGGAGATGGCTCAAAAAGCTAGGATTGGAGGTACCATTCAATCCAGCTATTCCCCTTCTGCATATCTTCCCAGAAGAATTAAAAACTCATATCACAGCAATATACGTGTACCCATATTTATAACAGTACAATTTGTAATTGGTGCATCTTGGAAATGACCCAAATGCCCACCAACCGAGGAATGGGTAAAAAAGATGTGGTATTTTTTACACAATAGAATATTTCTCAACCATAAAGAAAGATAAACTTGAGACTTTTGTAGGTAAATATATACAACTTGAGATCGTATTCATAAGTGAAATAAGTCAGACTCACAGATGTAAACATTGTGATGTCTCTCTGGTATGGTAAATTGAATGAGTAAATAAGATCTAGAATGTACGTAGACTTTGTGAAGTGGAAGGTAATTGTTTAAAAGGAAGAACGAGAGGGAAAGGGGAAAAGAAGGAAAGGAAAAGGAAGTAGGAGAGAGGAAGGGGAAAAGAAGGAAGAGAAAGTGCAAAGTAGTTGTACAATTAGAGTCTCTCAGTTTACTGAAAAGGAAGGTTTGTGTTATAACAATTGGAGAAACTTTTATGTCCACATCTTGTACTCTGAGTAAGGACTTTGAAGATGACACTATGTAATGTGTTGCCTATAATTGTCATGGCCTTTTATTTTGTTATGAAGTTCTGTTTTACCTTTCTTCAATAATTTTTTTTAAAAATTTGCATCAGGTTTGAGCTTGTGAATACATATAAACCCTCACCTCACAAACATATTCTAAACTGAAGTGCATGCCACTAAACATTCCTCCTTCTACTGTTAATGAATTCTGACATTTCATTTTATCCTATCATACTCTAGTTTATTTTTTAAAAAATTACTGAATGGATTCCCCAACCTACCACTGGGTTCCTATCCATTGGTCGTGAATGCGACCTTCTCTGACAATGTGACACATCTGTAAAGATGACAGTCGCCCCTTCAGTCTGTGCATCCTCCACACATCTGAGTGTGCAGGAATGTGTGGTGTGCGTGCCTCTGTGGAGACAGACAACTGGCAGCCATGGCCACTTCCAGGCACAGTGGTTGCTGCCACATGCACTCCCATATGGGCAGCAGGGCCCGGTCCCAAATCTTAATGTGAAGTAGCACACGAAACCGCCATCTCAGGAGCTCTGGGAATGAACCAGGGGCCTTCACACTGAGCCACAGCCCTAGGTCCCTTCTTTTTAAATTTTGAGGCAGGGTTTCCCTAAATTGCCCAAATTAGAATCAAACTTTTAATGCTCCTGCTTCAGCTTCCAAAGTTTGGAGATGATGGTGTACGCTGTTACGGCCGGCTGAGTTCTCCTGTTTTGATCAACCTGAGGTCAGTTTTCTAGGGTCACAGCTAAAGAAGGAAAACCCAGTTCTGTGAGAATGGACCCAGGCAAGCTCAAGTCAAGCTACTGGACAGCCAGCGAGGATCTGTGCATCTGAAGGCCTCACTGCTGTTTGGAAAAGACAAGGGCTTCAGAGCACGAGGCAGCGGACCTCATGTGACTCTCAGTGCTGATAAATGTAAGCTGTTGGCCATGGCCATGACTTCTCCATCTCTAGGCAGAAATAATAATGCTTATCCTATAGTTTGCAATGTTGCAACTTCTTTGATCTCTTGTAAGATCAAAGAAATCAACACATACAATCCAGTTAGCACCATGCCTGGCACAAGACAGGTATTTGATGGGCTGGAAAAGGCAGAACTTTACTTACCTATCTCCTATGCCTAAGCTCTGCAATTCCCAAACTGGAACACTTCATGGACAGTACTGAAGTAATGAGGAGCACCAGAATGTTCAAGCGCTTGTCTTTTACAGCAAGGTACTATGCTTCATTCTACATATGAACAGTGTCATCTCCAGCTTATATCACTTGCAAGACCATTTCTGCAAACTTGGCAAGAAGCACCACCTGCCTCCTGCGCCCTGATGGGTACCTTTTCCTAACAAGTACAGCTCTTGGCCTTTTCTGCAGGATGGCCACTACATCACCACGACACTCCTCCATCCAGAGTGGGCGCCCACCCTCTCACAATTATCCTCCTCCATCTGCAGTGGACATCCCCATTCCTACCACCCATAGTCTTTCCAATATCCTTATCTACCTGGTCACTGAAGCACTATCATGTTGTCACAGACTGTGTCCCTCTGCCATGGTCATTGGTCCAGGACATCTATCAATGTCAAATTGAGCTGATGGAACATTTCTCCTTGAGACCAACTGAGTTGGAAACTCTAGGATGTCCCATGCACAACCTATCAACCATGGTGTTTACATCCAAAAGGAGAATGTCCAAGGCCAGAGGCAAAGAGAAGCCCCTATTCCAGTGTTCCTTAGGCCACCCATGTGCCTGCACTGAGCACCCTGGGAAGCCCTCCCAACAAATTCTTCTTTGTTCCATCTAGTTAAAGTTTCATTTCTCTACTTTGCAAACAAAAGAGTATTAAAATACACTAACCATCAACAGTTGGTGAGGATAGTTCTGAAAATAACAAGAGGTTTCAATTCTGAATATTAGCTAAGCATCTTTTTGCCCTTTGTGCATTTTCCATATATTTTGATTCACACAGCAATCACTTATTAATCCTCTACCATGTGCCAGATGCTGCCTCTTTCAGTCCCCAGAGCACCATGAGGTAGGCATTATTATTCCCACGTTGTAGCCAGGAAACTAAGACTCAGGGAGCAGACTGTCCAGTTGCACAGCTCGTGTGTAATGTCATCTGCACCAAAGGATGCTATTTTAAGGGATGTTCTCTGTGCAGCTCTCTGTCCCATGAGGGCTGGCCTTCATTCTGTCTCTGGGCTTCCCAAGAGCCCCATTGTGGGTTCACCACCTTCCACAGTTTCTGACTTCTCCAGCCACAGACTGAGCCCTTCTCAGATTCAGAGACCCCTGCTCCTGGCAGCAGCTTACTGCAACAAGTGTCTGGCCACATTGACATCTGATTTCTGCCTGAAGTCATTCTGTACACTCTACCTTGGTGTTCATAAAAAGAAAAAAGTCATGAAGTAAGGGAGAAAGTCATGATTTTTTTCTAACAGTCTATCAACTGCCCACAGCCGACTCTGGCTTTGGAGAACAGCCCAACCAGGACAGGAAGTGAGCCACACCCAGTACAGCTGCAAAGCCATCCCAGAGTCCGTAGTGCCCAGATCTATCTCTGGAGGGAAGTCACGTGTTGTCCTTCAACCAACAGATGGATAAACCCAATGTGGTACGCATACACCATAGAGCACTACTCTTCTCTAAACAAAGATCAGTTTGAGCCATTTGTAGGAAAACAGATGCACCCTGACACCCTAATGTTAAGTGAACCAACTAACACATGAGCTTCAATATCATAAGAGTTGTCTTCAACAAGAAGCCCAGGTCTAAATAACTTTAATATACAGGTAATAGAAACCAAGGAGGCAGAACTTTTGCAAGTGAGAAGGAGACTAAGAGGATGGGGGTATAGAAGGTAAAGCTAAGATGTGTTGTGCACATGAGCCAGTTCCCCAGGTGAATGCACCTATTGTGTACTGCAAACGGGTACTAAAAATATTTTTTAAAGAATAAGGTGAGGGCCTGTTGCACTGGCCCTGCCCCCAGGGCGTGCTGAGATGGCAATTGAGACTAAGCATGGTTGTGTGTGCCTATAATCCCAGCTCTTGGGAGACTGTAAACGGGCAGATCACTACGAGTCCAATCTAGTAGTAGGACCCTGAACACCCTGTAGACCCTTCCCTAAAATAAAAAATAAAAATAAAATAAGGTGAAGACTTTGGAAGCAGACATATAAGATGGACTTGGAACTGTAACGAAACTCAATATAGTACCATACGGGAACTTGGGCTTTTCCTTTGAGCTGACTCACCTGGGAATATCTTCTTCGATTGTGGCACACCCGTACAGAAACACGATGACCCCAATAACCGATGATGGGATGAGAAATGATGTATATAATCCCAGCCAAGCAAAGTACAGTCCAATTTTTTCTCCAAAATACTTTCTGAAGAAGAAAAAGCAAACACATATTAAGAATATTATATCCTTTCTGTATTTCTATTTGCCCCACCTCTAAAACAAGGTAAGCATATTCATTCTTTCTTGCAGTTAATACAGAGGATGGAAGTTATGTGGGGGGTGGGGCTCAGCATAAAGAACCAACAAATGGTGTTTTCTGGAGTGAAGTGCATGGCACTGGAAGCACATATGCACACCTGTCTTGTGTTCACGTGAAACAGGAGTACAGCCCTGAGAGCAAACTAAAAATATAACATAAATGCTGGCACCTTTACCAAACATGAATAATGCATTACTATTTCATGGGTGCCACAGAATGCAACCTCCAAGCTGATTTACTGAGGTCGACTGATGTACAGAGCTGGACTTATTTAGCTTCTAGAACTTGATGAGTTTGGAGAGAAGTATATTCCCACAAGAACATCACCCCAATCAGGCCAGAAATACAGTCATTGCTTCCAAGTTTTCTGCTGCCCAGCTCCTTTAAAAAAAAAATTATTTTTATGTTTTAACATAAGATCTGCCCTGTTGACAGACAGTGTTGTTCACTACAGGCTCTGCGTTGGACAGGAAAACTCCACATCTTGTACCTCTTACACAGCTTTACATCCTTGGACTGACAACTTCTCGTGTCCTCCTCCTTGAAACCCCTGGCAGCCATGATTTTGCTCTCTGGCTCTATGTCCTTGAAAGTTTCTAGTTCCTCGTAAAGACGATATCACACAGTATTTGTCCCATGTGCCTGGTTTATTTTACCTAGTGTACTGTTCTCTAGGTTCATCCATATTGCCAAATGCTGGGCTTCCTTTTCTTGTAGGGCTGAATGCTATCTCACATACCACGTTTTGCTTATCCATGTAGCCATTTGGACACTTGGGTAGTTTCCACTCTCTTGGCAGCACAGAGTTCTTCAATATTCTGACTTCAGCTTCTTTATATATATGTCCAGGAGAGGTATTGCTGGATCACATAATAGTATTCTTAATTTTTTAGAGGAACTTCTATACTATTTTTCACATGGCCTCATCAATACACATTAGCACTCACAGTGATTTCAGATTTTTGATCTGCATTTCCCAAGGTCCTGGCTATGATGCTGTCCTTTGAATTTCATGCTTTTTATTGTGCTGTGATAAGTTTTTTCTGTAGTTGGTTGATTTTTTTAAATCAAGAAATAGTATTACATTTTATCATATGTTTTTCTGCTTCATTAACATAATTGTGTAATTTTTAACTTTATTCTTTTAGTGTAGTGCATCACACAGATTGATCTGTATATGTTGAATTATCCTCACAGTGTAGAATAAAATCCTCCCTGGTCATAGTTTGTGACCCTTTCAGTGCCATTGAACTTGGGTTAGTAGCAGTTGGCTAAAGATTTTTGTGACTATGTTCACTGAGGACTTTGCCTTTATATTTCATTCTTTGTAGTATCTTTGTCTGGCTTTGGTAACACAGTAATTCTGTTCTTCAGAAAACTTTGAAAATTTTCCCTTTTTCTATGTTTTGAAAGAGCTTAAAAAGAATTGGCATAAATTCTTCTTGGACTGTTTGGAATAATTGATCCATGAAACTCTCTGCTGTGGGCTTTTCTTTATTGGGAGCTGTTATTTACTCCTCAGTCTCCTTATTTGTTATTGCACTGCTCAAATTTTTTTTTTATTTCTTCTTGAGTCTCTCTTTGTATACTGTATGCTTCTAGGCTTTTATCTATTTTTTTAGAGTTTCAACTTATTGTGTGTATTTGTTCCTTGTAATTCCTTATAATCCTTTTTATTCCTATGACAGTGTTTCATTTATGACTTTGTGTCTTCTTCCTTCTTATTAGCTAATCTAGCCAAAGATTTATTCTATTATTTATCTCAAAAATAAGCTTAGTGGAGCTTGTTTTTTTTTTGATTCTTGAAATTGTTTTTCTAGCTTCAATTGCATTTATTTCTGTCCTAGTTTTTAGCATGTCCTTTATTCTGTTAAATTTGGACTTCTCCATCTAGATCCTTGTGATACAGAAGTACGTTGTGTAGTTGAAGTAGTTCTTCTTTTTAAGTGTAGGTGTTTATTGCTATAAGGTTCTCTGTTAGCATGGTTCTTGTTACATCTTATAGATGTTGCTATGCTTTTATTTTTACTTGTCTTGAGATCCTTCCAAATTTCCCTTTGACTTCTTTGGATCCAAGGTAGTGCCAGTGAGTGGCCCTGTGCTACCTCAAACATTCCAACCTGCCTTCTCCTGGATCCCATTGTCTCTGCTGAGAAAGCCACCTTGTAAGTGTCCCCTCATACAGAGTCCATCAAGGATATGGACACTTCAGGGAAAGAAAAACATGCATAACTATTTTAATGCTAAATTTATGGAGACATCATGAGATTAATACAAGTTGCCAGGGCTGGCAAGATAGCTCAGTGGACTAAGAGCTTCTTAGGCAAGCACAGGGACCGGGATTCAATCCCTGGCACCACATGCTGTACCACCTCCTGCCTCCAGCAATGATCCCAGTGCTGTGGAGACCGAAAACAGGAGGATCACTATAAGTCCAAGTTGCGTAGTGAGACCCTGTAACAAATAGGTAAAAAAAAAAAAAAAAAAAAATGCGAGTCACCTTTGGCCTCTACAATTACAAGAGGCACTCAAAGTGGTGGCCATTAGCATCAGACACTCACTAACACAGTGAACTGCTGCTTGGGTCACCTTGGTCACTGAGACTGCCACACATGAATTTTTTATTTCTTTCCAAACAGCGAGCATGTAGTGGGTTTTCTGTGACACACAACATCCCCTACTGCCCACCATGCAAAGATAAGACTATCTGGTGAGAAAACACCATACTATTTTTTTTTTTCCTGAAGTGCATATTTTGTTGGACTCTGTGACAGACAAATTGTGCTTTCCTGCGACTTTTGAAAAATTATTTCCTTGACTTTTGAAAATTTAGTTGTAAGGTGGCTTGGTGTTAATTATTCACAGTCAACTTATTTGGGTCTCCTGGGGCTTAATGCATCCAGACATACATTTCCCTCCTGTGATTTTGGTATTTTTTCAGCCATTATTTCATGAAATAAGCTTTCTTATGTATTTGGGGTATTTTGTTTCGTTTTATTTGGTACAGAATTTGATACAGGGTCTTGCTACACAGTTCAGACTTATAGTGATTCTGCTGTCTCAGCCACTCCAGCTCTGGGATTACAAGTGTGTGCCACTATGCCCAGTTTCTGGTAGCCGGTGTGGTACACCTGAGGTTCCGGGGGCCAGCATACCAGGGATCGAATCTGGGTCCTTGCGCTGGCCAGGCAGGCCCTGACACTGCTGGGCTGGCTACTCCCAGCCCTAAATACACATTTTGATTCTGTCTTCCTTTTACAATTCTCAGGGTGCCTATATGGGTTCACTTGGTGGAGCCCATAAATCCCTTAGGTTCTCCCTACTCTTTTTCTGTCTTCCATCCTCAGTTTTTGTTTGTTTGCTTTTACAGGAGTGTGTGTGTGTGTGTGTGTGTGTGTGTGTGTGTGTGTCTTTGTTTTTGTTTCTCTGGCTGGACAGTTTCAAATGACTTGTCCTTAAATTCATTAATTCTTTTGTTCGTCAGATCAGGTAGTGAAGCCCTCCATTGGATTTTCAGTGCTTTCGTTATATTCCAACATTTCAGCTTAGTTCTTCTTTGCGATTTATATTTCTCTGTTGAATTTCTCACTTTATTTACATGTTAGAATCCTAGTTTTGATTTCAATTTTAAGGTACCCATCTGCTTTTCTCATTAAACTCATAGAGATGCTTTCAGATTATTGTTTCTAATTATTCATCAAGCAGACTGTGGATCTCAATTTCTTTAGCGTTAGTTACTGGTTCCTTTGGTGACCTTATGTTTGTATGTTCCTGGTAGCCTGGAGCTGGAGTGCAAACATATGAGGAAATGTCACTTCTTCCACTTCTTGCTAATTAGTTTCATCTGGCGAAGATCCCCATCAACTAGGCTGGTAAGCGATTACACTTTGGTTGGCTGCCAGAGTAGATGAGCGAGGCAGCAGTCTATGGTCAGACCTAAGATGAGGTCTAAAGATGATGTATCACACTGGGGTGAAGGGAGCCCTAATATGAGGGTTTATGGGCAGGCTGGCCTGCTGCCATGGTGGGTGGGGCTACTGTTCCTATGACCAGGCCTGATTGTGAGATTCCAGTGTAGGTGGGATTGCTTATGGGTTCCAGACAGAATTGCGTGTAAGTCTGTAGGTCAATGGTTGGAACTTGTGCCACCCCGCCCCACCCCCACCCTGTATACGGCAATGAGCATGCCACCAGAGTCATAGGTGAGGAAGGTTCCTGTAGGGCTAGTTACTGGCTCCTTTGGTGACATTGTTTGTCTATTCCTGGTAGCACTTACCATAAGTAGGGCTACTCTGGACCTGTGAGTGAAAGAAAATTATGTCTGAATCTATGAGAGGGTGAGGCTACTTCAGGCCCAAGCCTGGTGAATCTTCTACCAGGGACACAGGGCCTGTGAGCTACTACTGAAGGGCATAGCCTGCATTTTCAATGCAAAGTGCTCAGCCTTGGGTTTAATCAAGTTGCTGCAACCCATTTTTGGTGAATAGTTATTAAATCAGTGTTCTATGAAAAGGCAAGAGCTGGTCATATTTTATGCTGCCACCTTCTTGAGGTCACTTTGTTTATTTCTACTTACATCTTAAATTTTTTTACTTTATTAATGAATTATAAGATAGAGGGATTTCTTTTAAAAAGAAAATTTACCTAGCCACATCTTTTCTATTCCTAGTTTATAGTTAGAAATTTATTATACTAAGTCCCTAAGAAGCAATTTCCTTTTAGACAATATTGATTATAGTTCTCTAATATATTTTATTTCTCAAGAGCCTCTGATAAAACTCAGGTGAAAGACAGAATGGAAGAGTATAAGGTAAGAAGAACAACAAACAGAATTTATTAACACACTCTCAGGGGTTGGCTCCACTTAAGACCTAGACAATTGCAGGAGAGTGCGATGCTGCCACAAGAAAATTTAGATCATCTGAAATCAATATTTTTCTTGAGCCCATTAGCTGGAGTTCAAAGCAACTGGTTGAAAAGAAATTTTTTAAACAACTTATTCAAGAGAATAGGAGACCTGTGAAGAATTTTATGTTTGACAGAGCTTGGAAACACACAATAATCACCAGAATTGTCAAGATACACAGACAAACAGAGAGACAGACGGATGGACGGACGGACGGATGGATAGACAGACAGACCAACTAACCGACAGACCATTTAAAAAAACTTCTTGAAGATGGAGCACCAAATGTCATGACCAAAGCAGTTTGCACCCATGCTACCTGGTGCTCATGAGGAAGATGACAGGACAACAGGAGGAGACCAAAGAGAAGTTATCTTAGCTGCACACAAGCACAGAAGCTCATTCATATCCCCAGCAAAGCCATCTCTCCTTTAGATCAGAAGTCTTCAACAACCAAGGAAAGGGACTTGACTTCAGGATCTAGGCAAAGATTCACTCCTCAGGGGGTGTGAGGGGTGAGGAGGTGGTGGCTGCATTCAAAGCCAAATGTCCTTATGGAAGACAAATTCTTGGGCACTTGACCCTGAACAATGATAAATTACAAGTCATTTACCACTGAGAAGGGGCCAGAAACCCTCCCACCAAGAGTCCTCGCAAATAAAAGGCAGAGCTGTCTATGAGGATTGGGAGAAGGACAGAAATGCCCTCGGTACATATAGTCTGCTGAGGACGGAGCATGGGCTAGCGAACCAGGCCTCCCGTCACCCCAGCAGGGCAGCCCATGCAGAAGTCAGCCCTGAGTAACAAGAGCTAACAGTATCTGCTGCTGGGAGAGGGAAGGCCCTCAAGAGAGCTGTCTGTGGCCCAGGATTACTGAAAGAACTGCTGAAAACTGAGTATGTAGTGGGAACACTGAGATCAACTTGTCAGAAGGCCAGAGCCTACACAAGGCACAAAGCAGTAGTGGCCTTCACGGATGGAGTTCAAAGTCATAGTGTACTGAAAGTGACCTTGGTGGTGACAAAATTCAAGCCCAGTCCCCTGCACTAGATCCACTCAGCTCTCCTAGTTAATGGCCTGCTGGGAGAAGCATGGTTATTTCCTGGGTAAGTGCTGTTTATCTCAGTTTCCACTGAGTTTCACAATGTCTGTTATCCAATAGAAACACTATCAGACATATTTTTTAAAATCCCATTTTAAGAGCTAAGGTCTCAATAAAACCAAAATTCATTTGTTCATATTGCCTGGACAAGATATCGTGCCTGTACCTTGTACTCTAACTACTATGAAGACAATAATATACAATGTTTTAGCTATTGTAACCCTCCTACTAACCTGTTTCAAAACTGTTTTATTGTTTTTATTTTTTCTCTCTCTTTAAAATGGAAAAAGAAGAATGTACTACAAAACTGAATCAATTATAAAAGAGAAAAGGGAGAATTAAAATAATTTAGCAATAAAAAGCTGTATCAAAGGTCTGTAATACATGTAATTTGCCCCAGAAAGACAAGTGAAAGCACAAATACCTGAATATATTATGGCTAAGAATATTCTGGAACTAATAAAGCATGTGGCAGTAGTGTCATCCATCCCTGAAGAAGCACACAAACCAAAGAAGTACAGGCAATCCCAAGTACAATAAGCACAAAAACAAAACCCCATTGACCTGTACACATTGTAGTCACATTCATGAAAACTAGAGATAGAATAAGAAAATCTTAAGGACTGGACAAATAGCCCAGTGGATTACAGTGCCTGCTTAGGCAGACACAGGGGTCAGAGGTTCGATCCCTGGCCTACCGTGCTGGCCCTGTCCCCAGATAGCACTGAGATGGCAACTGAGACCTGGCATAGTGGCGCACACCTGTAATCCCAGCACTTGGGAAGCTGAAAACAGGAGAATTGCTACAAGTCCAATCTGTGTAGTGAGACCTTGTAGACCCTGTAGACCTGTACTAAATACGAAAGAAAAGAAAAGAAAAGAAAATCTTTAGACAAGCTGAGTGAAGGGTGTATTATATACAGAGGAGCAAATTTTTAGCCAATTCCTCGGCAAACACTATATAAAGTGAAAGCTAACAAAGTTACAACTTCAAAGCATGGAAAGAGGAGGAAACTGTTCATCTAGAATGCTATACATAAAGAAAACAGCTTTCAAAAATAAAAATATAAAGTTTAACTTCATCAAGTAAGAGACAAAAGAATCCATTACCAGAAAGCTGGACTATAAGAAATGGTAAAATAAATAAATAAATAAATTCTTTTGGTTGAAGGGCAAGTAAGGGAATGGGGAAAAAATTAAAAGACTTAAGTTATATAACATATAGGTACACATTCCCAAAGATGAATGTGATCATTGTGTAGATCTAAAATGTACCAATCAACTTAATTAATAAAAGCAATTCCTTAGGCAAAAAAAAAGTGTGGATCTACACAATTAGAGAGTGATAGACGGTTAAAAGAATGACAAATAAATTTTTTTTTATTTTTAATTTCTTTAAAACATACCTCATCATATGAAACACGATTTCTCGTTTGGGGACCTTATTGCCCCAAGGGAGTTAAAGCTGGCCCTTTGAAAGACAAAAAAGTTCTTAGTTCTTATCATGAGTGTTACAGCACTCTGAAAGTTACAAAATAGATATACAGGATATCCATGGCATTAAAATGTCATGAGAGAAAAGGGAAGGTTTGGAGCAACATGTAACAGTGGTGGCTGAGGGGAGTACCATTGCAACATCCACTGGGAAACACCGGTGAAAGCAAACATAGCAACTTATGTGGGAGGCGCCGCATATGCAGGAACAAAGCATTACAATATGAAACGAAGGGAGGAAACTAAAGCACTGTTTTAGGCTTCTCCGCTCATATATGAAATTCTTTAATATTTGAAAGTACAATATGAAACATTAAAGATATGTTTTATAAAGCCTAGAACAGCAAGAGAAATAACTTAAAACTGAGTATAAATAATAGACAAATATTAGAGATAAAATGTAATCAAAAAATATAGTATTCAAAAGAAGAGAAAAATGAAAATCCTGAACAATGGAAGAATTAGAAAACAAACAAAAACATGGTAGATACAAATATATTAATAATTATATTAAATGTAAATGATCTAACTAACCCAATTAAAAGGCAGAGAATATGAGATTGGCAAAGAATCTAAATTTGGGCTATCTGTTCTTTACAATGAACTCATTTTAAATAAAAAGGCTTATTTAGAATATAAGGACTAAAAAGCAATATACTATGCAAACACTAATCAAAGAAAGCTGGGACAAAGTAGACTTCAGGAAAAAGAAGGTTACCAGGGATGTAGGGCGACATTACATAATGATAAAGAGGTCAGTTCATTAAGAAGAGCTAAGCATCATAAAGTGTGTATGCATTTTCAAAATATATACAATGAAAGCTAGTAGAAGAAAAACTAGATCAGTCTTCAAATACAAATCACGAGTACTCCTTGACTTATATTATAGGGTTATAACCAAGTAAGTCCATCACAAATTGAAAATATTATAAGTTGAAGATACATTCAAAATGTCTCATCTGCTGAACACCACAGTTTCTCAATGCATAGAACAACAACAAAAATCAATGTATGGTTTTCCACAAGTCAAAAGACTATAAATTGGGGACCATCAGTAGAGATAGCAATACTCCTCTTTTAGTAATTAAAAGAACAAGCAGATATACAGAATCAGCAAGCACATAGAATGCACTACAAATCACCTGAAACTAATTGATATTTAGAAAGGACTGTACCAAACGACAGAGGAAAACACATTCCTCTTGCTATCCATTCACCAGGACAGATCATGTTCTGAAACACAAAACAAAGTCAATAAATTGTAAAGAATTGAAATAATAAACATTTTGGTTCTTGACTGCAACTAAACTAAACTAAAAACTGACCACAGAAAGATATCTGGGAAAAGTTCTCAGCATATTTGGAAATCAAACAATATCTTACTAACAATCCATGGATCAAAGAATAAATCACAAGGGCAATTAGAAAATAGTTTTGATTAAGTGAAAACCAAAATGCAACATATCAAAATTTGTGGGATGCTATTGAAGTCATGCTTAGGGGAAATTTATAGTGCTAAACACTTGTATCAAAAGAACAAGAAAGTTTTGAATTAGTAATCTAAGCCTGTACTTTTATAGGAAACATAAGAACAAATTCAAACCAAAGCAAGGAGAAGGGAAGAAGAAATAAATATGAAAGCATAAATCAATAATTTTTAAGTACTCTCAACTGATTCAATTGAAAAAAATTGTGCAAATCAAACAAAAGACATATGAGGACTGAATACTGCTCCCAGATATCCCTTAGTACTTCCTGGGGTATAACAGAGACCACAGACCACAGGCTATGGAGACAGAAGGGCTAGAAACGTAGTCTCTATCTGCTGTTCTCTAACTTGGGAAACTCCCCTAACTTCTCTAAGCATCATTTTGCCAACTTTGAAGTATGTTCATTTGAAAATTAAATGAGCAGAGCAATTGATGACACAGTAAACAACCAATACCTTATATTTTTCTGAAACTCCATTAACATAAAGAATGTTTGGGGGCTGGGGAGGTAGCTCAGTGGAATAAGTGCTTGCCTGGCAAGCGCAAGGTCCTAAGTTCCATCCCTGGTACCACCAAAATATAAAAATGAATATAAAGAATATCTGTTCGTCAAATACCACCACTGTGTCTTTCTCCCTGCTTGTATAGGGTGCTATTAACAGCCACATAGCCTAGTCAGAAAGGAATGAAATAAGATAAAATTAAACAAACATTCTGCATGCCCACTTCATTGTAGTACTCTGCAAAGAGCTTCATATGCATTCTTTCTGATGACCTTCGTAAGAAGACACAGGTCTTGAGAAGCAAGGCACAGGCTTGGAGAGCAGAGGGAGCCTTAGCTTGCCCTTCCAGGCTCAGATGGGCACAGCCCAAAGCTCTCAAGGCTGTGCAGCTGCCCAGCAGTAGCAATTACAGCCCCACTCAAAAGATGAGAGAATTGAGCCTTAAGCTTAAGTCCCCTGCCCAAGCTGCTGAAACTCAAAGCCAGGATTGAGACTCACTTCCTGAGGCTCCAGTGGTGCTGCTCCTCCCTGCTGTCCCACCCCATGGATGCAGACAGCACTGTCTTTCAGGATGCTGTTACAAGAACAGTGGTAGTATTCCCACAGACCTGAAGTCATAGGGAAGTTTCATTTCCCGGTTAGGTGCATGGTGGTAACCACCAGAACACAAAGTGATTCATATTTTTTTGGCTCCTTGGTTTCCAGTGTCATGATCCTACCAGTCTTCCTGACATTTCCCCATGGGTAGCTGTTACGAGTCTCAGTGTTAATAAAATAAAAGGGAACTCTTGGTTTCTCTGCCATTCACCACACTTAAATTCCTTCCTCTCTTTTATATTTTGATTTACAGAACTATAATCCAGTTGCTCTGGACAAAAACACGGAAGCAACAACCATTGACTCTCATTATCTTATACTACTTGCAGGCCATCACCAAATCCTACAGATTCGACTTTGGAAAATACATTAAATCCCACCACACCTCACCATCTCTATCACTGGCCCCCAGACCAACTGTTGTCCTCTCCCTCCTGGTCACAGCAAAAGCCACTTGTTCTCCCTGCATCTACCCTTGTCTGTAGTCTCACCACTACCCAACGGCCAGAAGAATCCTTTCACACTTTTGTCACATTCATTACTCCATTGCTCAAGATGATTTTCTGATTTTCTATCACATAAGAATAAAGTCCCAAATTGGTTTTGTGACCCTCAGGGTCTTATTTGATCTGGTCTTTCTCTTAGCTTCACCAGCCTCCCAGGCCCCTCCCTGTTCCCCAGACACTGTGTCTGCTCCCACTGTTGGGCCTTTGCCGGGCCTGGGCCCACACTCTACTGTGCTCCTCAGACCTCAAATGACTTCCTCACTTCTGCCACCGCTCCAACCTCACCTCCTCAGAGCAGCCTGCTGTGATCACCCCACCCCCACTGGCCTGCGGGCTTCTCCTGATTCATTTTCAGGACTTTGACCTGACACTGCCTTCTACATCTGTGCTTTAACTATCCCCACAGTCAGAGAACCAGCCCAAGAGAGCCCAGGCTTTCCCTGCTCTGTTCATTGTTGTGCTCTGGATGCCTAGAAGATGCCTGACCCACTGAAACAAAATAGCCACCATTTTTCAGGGGATGGCTAAATCCTCACAAAAACACCCATATGAGGCTGACCCCTGCTCTATGCCTTAGGTGCGTGCAGCACAGAGAAGCTGAGGAGCCTGCGTAAAGCCACACAACCTACAGAAGAACCCAGGCTCCAGCCCGAGGTGGCCTGATTCCTACCCGTACTTTACCCAGACACATGTCTTTTAGGATATAATGTAGATGACTGATAAAGTAGATCTGAGCCTCTGAGCTCAAAATTATGATCTATTTTATTATGATCTTCTTTAAAATTTTATTTTATTTTATTTGTTTATTTTCTTGGTGCAGGGTCTTACTACACAGCTCGGACTCTAGTGATCCTTCTGTCTCAGCCTCCCCAGGGCTGGAATTACAGGCATGCACCACCATGCTCAGTTTTGGTGGCTGGCAGTGTGCCTGGGGTTCTGGGGCCTGCATAGCATGTGATACCAGAGATCAAACCTGGGTCCTTGCGCTTGCCAGGCAGACACTTAGACCACTGATTTATCTCCCCAGTCCCTATGTTAATTTTCTTATAAAAATTTAAAGGGGGGCAGTCAAATAGCTTAGCAGATTAAAGTGCCTACAAGCAGGTGCAGGGGCCGAGGGTTCAATCCCCAGGCCTGCTGTGTGGGCCCCGCCCCCAGAGCACACGGAAACAGCAATTGAGACTGGGCCTCTGCACGCACCTGCAATCCCAGCTCTTGGGCGGCTGTAAACAGGCGGATCACTACGAGTCCAGTCTAGTAGTGAGACCCTGACCACCTTGTAGACCCTTCCCTAAAATACAGAAAAAAAATAAAAATAAAAACATTTAAAGGATCATCTGAACCAAAATTTTCCACTCAGTGGTTAAGGAAGAGCAGTGACGGCAACTGCTTTAATTTCTGTTTATTAAAAAAAAAAACAATATATGAAGTGATTACTTAGACATGTTATGTTTATTAGTGAAAAGCAGGAGCTTCCAAGTCCATGTCAAGTGGTGATTAGAGACACGTGCTCCGGCCTCGCCTCGCACTCAGTCATCCCCTGCCGCCTCAGGCCATTTTATGTGGTTTTCACTCTCGCTTTCAATGTTGCTTACTTTCTACCCACCACAGATCTTTAAATAGAGATGGAAATATGAGAAGTATTTATGGTGAGGTCTGCCATAACAATGCAGATCCAAACGTGACAAGAAAGCCGTGAATCTGTCTCTCGATGGTGCTCGCGCAGGCCCACACTGCAATGCTATGGTGGGGTCTCTAGCTAATGCCTCAGTCTATAGGCTAATGCCTCAGTCTCCAGCCCACGGCACTGTGGGGAGGCAGAGGAGTGTGTGCACGGGGTGGCCCTTGCACTCTGGGGCAGCCCTCACGCAGGAGTGTGGCTTCCTGGTGTCTTCTCCTTGTAAGCTAATTAGCTCAAGTTCGATGGAAAGCTAGCACATGCATCTACTGATCAAAACCACCTGGCGCCATAACAGGGCACGCCCATCATCAAGAACCAGTGCTACATGAGAAGGGAGGCGTTACCTCAACTGTACCCAACTGGCTCTTCATTTGTCAGGAACTGATGAGTGACGCCAATCACCAAGTGTAACCTGGAGAGAATTCCTTGCAGTGGTAGCCTAAAACCTTCTCTCTTAGCTCATCATTTGGAAAAGAAATGTTAGATAATAAGTGTTAGTTAACTGCCTAGCTCAAAGGGAAAACATGGCAAATTTCAGCTTATAAAACAGTAGGGCATTTTGTGTATTTTGAGGTTGTAATAGGATGATAAATGTTAATCTCTATTTTTATACATTATTCTCCTAACCATGATGACCTACGTAGATATCTTTAAATCTATTGTTAGAACATCTCATTTGTCTCTTATACAATTTAATGTGATAACACAAACAGCATGTGTCACTGTTATTGAAAAGGACAAGGACAAATTGTCTTTATGTAGAATGAATATTATAAAAGACTGTAACTGAAATTTATAGTGCACTATCTAGATATATATAGATATAGATATAGATATATAATAGAACATGTCTACTTAAAATCATGTCTTCATAATAGCCACATGTTAATTTAAAAATAATTCACTTCAGGGATTAAGCAGGTGCACTTGCACAAGTAGCCTGTGTAGAGCTGCAGATCCATTCTCTGCCCTGCCCCTACCCTGATGTCTGCAGATTGTCATCAATACGAGGCTCTTTGGTCTGTTGCTTCTGAGTTGGCCATGAAGAGGCAGAAGCACAAATCAGAGCCCAGGACAGGAAAGCCCCTGGGGCACCAGCTTCCCCAGCTTTCTGGCTGCACATCCCTGAGCTGGCAGCAGGTACAGTACCCCTTTCACAGTGTCACTGGCCACTGCTCTCAGGCCCTGGGTTCACTTCTTAGTCCTGCCCCTGTGCTAGTAAGTGCCCCATGGTTGTGGACATCTCGGCTGCTTCCCGTCTAATGTTCATTTCCATAGTCTTTAATTTACCCATGTCAATGTTTCACTGCTTTCTTGCCAGGGCACTAAGAACCCAAGGTCCAAAAGTTCAAAGTGGGGTGAGTAGGTCTAGAAGTTACTGGTCTATTGTGAGCTTCTCACTTTACATGGTTGGGGGGGCCGACACAAAGGGGAGTACAAGACTTTTCAAAACCACTTCTAGCAGCAAGGCAGTGCCCCACCAGAAAGCAGATACTTGGTTGTCGAGACTTACATGAAATAAATACATATCAAGTGCTTGGAATAGCACTTGGCACATGGTAAACACTCAGAAATGCTAGCCTCATTGTCATCGCATAATTTCTACTCCAATTAAGAAATACTGGGGAAAAATTAAGAATTCAAAGTCCTTGTAGAGTAAGGACTCCCACAGTAATTCTAGTTGGTAGATGGTAAATAGAGGCCCTGAAGGGTTGTATGTGAGGCAGCGCCGTAGCTCCCTTCAGAAAGAGACGGCACCAAGGCTCACCACTCAGTGAGAGAGCGTAGGGTGGATTCCAGATCCCTCAGGCACTTCGGTCAGGAGTCTTGCTCAGTGAGCAACCTGGACAGCCAGCACACTCTGGCCCTAGGTCATGTCTCCCAGCAAATTGGTGTCACCACTAAATGAAAATGATTTTATCTTCTTGAACTGTTGCCAAGGAGACAGTGTATGAAGATTGCTCTGCAAGCTCTAAAGCAGAGGATTCCAGCATGAACTCACTGGGCCTCCTTGCTGCACATTCTTCCAAAGAGAAAGTGGCCAGGAGGACAGGGCAAGACGCTGAGGGACTGTTTTGGCTTTGCTCTTCATTAGTGTGTTTGACAGTAGAGAGGAAAAATAAACCTCCTCCCTCTTACAGCAAAAAGTTGTTCCTCTCCATCCTCTATGGGCAAGCGAGCCCTGAAGGATGATGTCCACAATCCCACCAAGGAAAGAGGTGCACTTCCTGTGGAGAGATTCCTAAGGAAGGGCCTTGGTTGAGAGCGCAGGTTTGACCAAACGTGTGGGGCCATGCCGATAATATTTTTAAGGAATACACCTGATGTCAGCCTTGCTGGGGCCTCCACGTGCTGAGCCAGAACCCGCCCACCTAGGAACAGGGCCCCCTTGACCTAGACACAGGCTGTGCCCACCCTGAGCGCTGTGGGCCCGGTCCCTGCCCCACAGTTTGTCCATGCGAAATCTCTGCTGAACTCTTTTTCTTTCAAACTCAAAGTGCATGCTTCACTTCAAAAATAACATGCCACTTCTGTCTCCATGCACCAAATGTGAGAATTTTCCTCCTCCCAAGTTTGTTGCCCTTGCTTCGTCAAGCAAGAGGAAGAAAGCGCTTGTTGAGCACCAACCTCACTTCTTACATACAGACAAGCACTTTCATTCCTACCCTAACTTCTCCAGGAAGCTCAGCCCCCTGCAGAGGCTACACACCCAGCCAGCTACACATCTGGATCCGAGTCTTTGATCTCTACCACGACCCTGCTGTTCTGCCAATTCTAAACTTGTTCTTTCCACTGCTAATTCTGCCTGCCTTTTCTACCACTGGAATATTGTTAATGGATAGGAGAATAGGAATAATTGTACACACGCATACACACACAGAAAAACAAACCTTACAAAACAAGAACAATCTTTTCTGTCTCATCTTAACTGAAAAGGTCACATATGCTCATATGAGTCATTGTAAAAATTATGAGAGGATAAAGATGAGATATTTCCACATAGTTTCCAAATATTAAGATGCATTACCCTGAGGCCATAAATCTTTTCTCCAAGAATATTTCAAAGTAGTTTTCTCCTTCTGATCCATCTATAGTGGACTTGATTGCCCCTGAGACTATGTATTCCTTAACTCAGAAACCCAACCTATCCCACATCCTTCACTGTCGTTGGTGGAGTGTGAAGTGAACAAGTGATGCACGGAGCAACGTGGACCAAACAGTGTGGCATAAAATCAGCTTTAAAGCAAAGCTGACAGCTACTAACCCTGATTATTGAATATCCTGATTATGGTTAAAGATCCTTAGCCCCATCAAGGGCACAGGGGAGCCATCTAAACAACCCTTCCCCACACCACCCCTGCCCCCCCCAACTAGCCCTTGCCCAGACCACACACCAGCTATGAGCACCGCTGGTGAGCAAATACCCATCTTTAGATTCATCTGTCAATTCTGGAATCCACTTCCTCCACACTTTATCTCTGCCTCACAATGGCTGTCAGTAAGAAAAGCTGCACAGTATTTTACAACTGTGAGATACCTTCGCACACGTTCACAAATGCTAACCTTCCAACCTCTCTTTGGAGAAGAAAGAGAAGGTCACAGCTGTAGATGAGGAGATGACCCTAGGTCAGACAGTACAAGCAGCCACTCTCTGGGGTTGATGCCTTGTCGTCAGCCTCTACTGCCTGAGCTCTTGCCACTACCATTCTCTGTCATTTCACTGTCTGTATCACATTTCTTGGGATGACTACAAGCACTGCAAGGACCTGTCTTTCTTTTTGTCACCACTGACATTTCTGCTGAAGGCAGAAATGAATGAGCACACAGAAGGTCACCTGCTGAGCCAGGCAGGGACAACAAGAGGAAAGCTCGGAGGCTGGGGAGATGGCTCAGCAGAAGTGCCTGCCTGACAAGCGCAAGGGCCTGAGTTTAATCCCTGGTTTCACAAAAAAAAAAAAAAAAAAAAAGAGGAAGGCTTGGCAGACTTGTGCCTCGGACATTTAGGAATAAAGCTTCTCAGCAGCAGCAGCAGCTTCTGCACCAGGCCTCTGCACAATGTGGTTTGCACAGCATCTTTTCACAGAAAAACTCTAAGCTAAAGATCACCTTTGATCACAGTCTCTCAGCCAATGCCTTCTTCTCACAGGGAGAATTTTAAAGTCTTTGTGGCTTCAGGCAAAGACCATGTGCTTTTGGATCTTCTGCAGAGCTCCTCAAGAGCAGGACAACAACACACCTGGAAGGTCACTCCCCAGGAAAGGAGAGGAGCTTCTGACTTGGCAACAGCTCCAGAACTCAGCTTCCAGACCTTAGGGAAGGCCACAAGCTCTTTACTCCAACCTCCTTTCAGCTCAGAGACACAACATTCACATGCACCTTCATGTACATGCAGTCTCCCTTTGAAAGTATACAAAAAACTACAGGAAGGGGCTGGGGAGATGGCTCAGTAGAATAAGCACTTCCCTGGCAAGGGCAAGGGTCTGAGTTCAATCCCCAGTTCCAAAAAAAAAAAGAAAGAAAGAAAAGAAAGAAAGAAACTCAGGAAAAGAAAAGCAATGGACTTTAAAATAACCAAACATAGAAGCTGACATGAGGAGAAAATGAAAATGTCAATGTGTAGATAGTGAAGGAGCTCATGGAGGGTGTTGAGCTGTTGCTTGGGACATTGCACTAATCAAGAGCCCCTGCAATGCGGATGATAAAGACAACAGTTTTCGGGTGAAGCTGTGAGGACCTCACTGACACTCCAGAGGCAGAGGCCAGTGAGGGCTCAGTCACTATCTTTCACCTCATGGTGAGGAGAAGAAGGAAACAAGGCCTTTGGAGCCAAAGGTAGCAAGAAACTGGCTAAGAGAGGACAGCAGTTGTCCCCACGTGGATCAGCTCCTCAAACCCTGCAGAGTGGCAGCAATGGGCTGAGGAGATGAAGAGGTTGAACTGGGGGTTGGAAAAGTGGCTGCGAGGACACCCAGGGGCTCCTTCCCGAAAAGGCCTTATTACTTCAGGACAAATGCATCACTAACATATGGATCTGATTCCACCTCCCCACCCGCTTGTGCCAGAAAAACACATACAGATTTCAAAATGAAAAGAAAACAAAACAAAACAACGGCCAGGGACTAAAATTCGTAGTTATGGTTTCAAGCAAGCTTGGAACATGCTGGGAAAATAATTGTAGCTGGTCAACAAATCTGAATGGCAGTGGCACCCAGCCCTGTCATTAAAGTTCACAGCCAAGAAAGCAAAAGCAATTGGGTGACAGCAGGCATTTGGCTGGCTGGAGGGGACTCAAAAGGAATGGCCCCAAATGTCAAGTGTTCGGAGGAGTGAGGTGACACATCAGGCCCCTACGATTTCAAGATGATTGTGTAAGGGCGACTACACCCCTGTCCTCAGACTTTATCAAAGGATGGCATCCAGCTGCTCCCCATCTCCGCTGGAAATGGAACAAAACAGCTTCCAGCAGACCAAAGGGAATGTACTTCAGGCCTTAAAAGGAATGTACAGTTCTAGTGTGCTCCAATTTAAAAATCACTGGTCATTGTGTGCTTATGTGCAAACCCACTAATAGTTGTTGAATGCCCACCTTACAAAGACTGGCAGTGTGCATAAGATAATAAAATACACAATTTCAAATATTATCCCAGTCTTTATGACAGCATGACAAGATGGATATTATCAACTCCATTTTGTATTTAAGATTCAGCAATAAAGAAATTGAATGAGTTTCATAAAGTCAAGAAACAGCAGAACTAGCAATCAGACTCAAAGATCTCCAATTCCAGGTTTTTAACTCCCTTTAATTTCAGCTAAGTGCTAAGAGAGATCACTTGTAGCTCCCTATAGACACAAGTACATTGATTTTCACTTAATAACTGTTGAATCAATGAGCTAACATGAAGGAGAGATTTCTCCACTGATATTCTTATAATCTTATAGCTTATTTCGTCGACTTAAATATGCATTTTTTCACATCTTTAAATCTCTAAGATTTAAATGCTATTACAAAAATGGCCTGGCATAATGGAATTGGCAGAATTCTCTTTTTTAATAGTACATAAAATAAACATGTATCTTTAATCAGTAGACTTGTGGAGTCTGTGAACATATTCATATTAAACCAGATAAATTCTGCATGAAAATGTAATGAACCACAGTCTCATGGATGTTAAATACCAAATAAGGTGCAATATGAGATCTAGTAAGAAGAAAAACATTTTAAAACTAGCAAAGTCCTAAAGTAGTGGGATAAACTTTTGATTTAAAAGCTAAGGCTGGGTATATAGCTCAATGGCATAAGCACCTGCCTGGCAAATGTAAGGTCCTGAGCTTGATACCCAGTACCAGGGAAAAAGTATGCTAAAGACTGATAATCTGTTTCAATTAATTATCTATTTACTTGGTACGGGGTCTCGCTATGCAGCTCTGACTCATAGTGATTTTCCTGTCTCAGCCTCACGAGTGCTGGGATTACAGGCATACACCACCATGCCCAGTTTTGGTGGCCAGCACAGAGCACCTGGGATTCCAGGCCAGCATAGCATGTGGTACCAGGGATCAAAACCGGGTCCTTGTGCTTCCCAGGAAGGTACTTAGACCACAGAACTATCTCACTAGCCCAGTGTTGAAAAAGTTTTGATGCAGATGGGAATGGTTATTTGAAGCATCTCCTTCAGAAAGTATAACTTTATTAAAGGTAGGAACCACATTTGATTTTTTTCTTTTTGGACTCAAATTTCCAGTTTTGCATCATTAATAAAGAATGGTAGTGCCTTCCCTCAGAGAGTATTAAAAAGAAAAATCTATCCCACCTGACATTTCTGGTGATTCCCATGCAGAGATCGAGAACTGAATCAGAAAATTCTGTTCTCCTCTGGAGAATCCTTCTAGGTCCAGGACTCTGTATCTAAAATGTGCACTCTGGCTACCAATCAGATCAGTCATGGAAACTTTCTTTGCTTTGATTGTGTTAAATCCAGAGGTCCCCACTTAGAAAATTTTCCTTGCTCCCTTTACTCTAGTCAAGGACCTTCCCTCGTGTGCTTGTAAACACACAGCTGGGAAACCGGACCAGGCCAGCCTGTGCCCTGGGGAGCTGCAAGCCTCTCATCAGGATCACAAGGAAGGTGGGCAGCAGGCTGTGCACACTTGGAAAGAGGCTCTGAAAACAAGAAATTTTAATTACTTCAACTTCTTCCATAGCACATAAAACATAGTTGCTTACAGGTAAATTAATTACCCTCCTCTAGTTTCACTTTAAGAAATCTAAAAAGTCTACTTTCTTCCATAATTGGAGCATACAAGGCCATAAGCCTATGATCAACAATTCCTCCAATCCCTCATCCTTCAAGATGCTGCCCCAATAGGTACAGCAGTCAAAAGGAAACTCTTGGTGCAAAAAGTAACGGGTGACAATCTCAGAAGGAACAGGATACTGATCACATAGTCTGAGTCTCCTGAAAAACTACAGAATAGTTCCCAAGAAAAAGCAGTAATCTCACAGTAGAGGAACCTGGCAGGGCTCAACATAATCCGATGATCAGAGGTAGCAGCACAGTAAAGGGACGCATGGGGCAAGAAGTCCTTCTGTCATGGTGCAGTGGAAAGGTACAGGTCACTTGTGTAAGAGACCTGCTAAAAGCAGGTCATCT
The DNA here is from genome assembly GCF_000260255.1 of Octodon degus. Classification (NCBI taxonomy): domain Eukaryota; kingdom Metazoa; phylum Chordata; class Mammalia; order Rodentia; family Octodontidae; genus Octodon; species Octodon degus. The sequence goes on along the minus strand of NW_004524754.1, from coordinate 1,459,598 downwards.
AAACCCACTCATCAGACAGACCCAAATGGGAGAGAACATTTGTAAAATTGATCCATTAGCCTCAAAAATGCCAATATCATGAAAGACTAAAAAAGGATTCTAAATTTTAAAAACTACAGAGATGTACCAACTAAATGCAATATGTGATCCTAAGCTGCATCTTAGATTGAAAAAAAAGTAAATTTTAGCATAGAAGCTTCTTAAGACAACTGAAATTTCAATGTAGATTGTAGAATAGTGATATTGAACCAGGGCCAATGAGATAGCTCAGCAGTCTAAGTGTCTGCTTAGGCAAGCGCAGGGACTGGGGTTTGATTCCAGGCAGTACATGCCGTGCTGGCCCCACCCTTGGGCACACTGAGCTGGCCACCGAGACCAGACATGGTGGCACACACCTGTAATATCAGCACTGCAAATCCAAGCTGTGTAGTGAGACCCTGTACCAAATACACTTTAAAAAAATGATACTGAACCAATGATACATTTTCTATAGAGGAATAAAATCCCAGTTTTCAGAAATTGCACATAAAATTAGAGCTCAAAAGCATGATGGCTGTCACATACTCCTAAATGGTGTGACACTATAATACTATATCCATATATTATTTACCTATTATTATTCATACACATATTTATATAATCTAATGAGTTTCCACATAATAACCATAAATTTATAATGGCAAATATGAACAACAGAAGAATCTGAGAGCCGTAAGTAGGGATTATTTTGAAAAATTTTTGAAATATTTCTGTGAGTTTCAAATTGTTGCAAAATAAAAAGCAAAAAATGAAAAGAAGCACTCTCATGTTACAGAGGTCAATTAGCCCATGTCCTAGACAAGCATCAGTGTCTGAGTTGTTGGACTCCAAAAGCCATCCCAGCATAAAAGAGAAATTCCCATCAGCCTTTGCAAGCCCTGGGCATGTTCCACCCATCCTCTGATTTTGATCAAGATTACAAGTGATAGTTGGAAACAATTATCTGGACATAAAACAGTGCCACTGTAGAGTGAGAAAGTGAACAGCCATGTTCAGGGCTGTATGACAACCCTGCACATGTAAACACATAACCGGGAAACCGGACCACGCCAGTCTGTGCCCCCAGGAATGGCAAGTCGCCCATCAGAGTCACAAGGAAGGCAGGCAGAAGACTGCACACATTGTGAAGAAGGCTATGAAAACAAGAATAAGTCTGTTCCTGGAAACAGTTCTGGAGGAGAATAAAAGGAAACCTTGATGCTTAGTGAGATACTGGAACAGGCGCAAGGCGAGGCCACTGGGCGCCTTTCCCTGGACATCTTTAAAAGAAGAGAACACCGTCTAGGAAAATGTTACAATCTGTAGAATTTTCTCTCAAATACTTCATCATATAAAACATGAGTGTTGTCTTTCTTGACTGAGGCTATGGGTAGGGTGGCAGTCAAGAAGGCAGAGTCTAGGATTCTACTGGCTTTTATCCAGAAAGCCCATAATTAGATGCTGCTGCTTCAAAACTTTCTTACTACTAGCATGAACAAGACCTGCAAAATATTAAATTTAAAAAACTATCAAAACATGATTCATCAGCATGTTAAATGTCAGAAATGGGTTTTCATTGGCAAAAACAATGTCCTGTTTACTAGCAAAATGAGTTCTAGAAAAGAGCTCTTGTTTGATGAGATTAGTTTTTTAAATACTATATACCGTCTAGCTATACTTACACCGTTGCTTGAGAACCTCTATGGAGCCTTGGCCTCAAGCATGACACCTTAGCCTAAGTGGTCCCCCACCTCTGGATTCTGTTTTCCTGACACTAGTTATGAGAGCAACAAAATGCTCTCTCTAAATTCAAGACAGAGTAACTGAGTTTGCCCAGCGTAACTCTTTCCTAAGAACATGGTCCGCGAACATACAGAATTCAGTGTCCTGACCAGGTTTATATGAACTATGTCTTCACAAATGCTAATAAATCCTTAATTAATAAACCATCATTTATTTTAAAACTTCATCTGGAGCTTCCATTATCTGTCACACAAGAATTGTGCATGACTGGGGTGGCTTAGATTCACTTGGAACAGATGGAAGGGGTGATGTCCAGCATAAACATAAGGGCAGCAGACGAAGTGACCTATAGGTAGATCTTTCTGTGAAGGAATTCTAGCTTGACCTTGCTGTGGTCAAATGATATGTGGGAGGCCATTAACTGGTATCCATTTTATAATAGTGTCAGCTGTTTTCTTAAGTGTCTATTCCCCTGCTGAGTTAAGTTTATGGCCCTTCTCACCTTGCCCATTCCCTGTGAATCACGTGCTATGCCCCAGGGGTTGCACCTTCCCCCATTGCCTAGATACCTGCTGACCCCAAGAGCCAAGAATTCCTCATTCCTACACCCCCTATATATACCCAGCACCTCCCCTGAATAAACGGGACTTGATCAGAATCCTGTCTTGTCCTCATTTCTCGCGTCTCCTGTCCTTTGTCCCCTTTTCAATTCCCCGCTCCTCCCCCAGGTGACCTTCGTTGACTGATCCCCTGGCTCGGGACAATGATATATGCTACATGGCCCCAGTTCTTGAAAATCCTCAGAGCTTGTTTTACAGACTAGAATACAGTTGACCTTTTTTTTAAAAAAATCCATTTTCAAATGAGATAAATGTGTTCATCACAGTTTACAGTGTTCTGCAAATACTGACAACTCATCCATAATATTGTTCAACTCTCCTTTATCCTTATTGACAGTCTGCTTGTAATGTCAATTACCGAGAAAGCAGAAATTACTAAATGTAACTCAACTGTCTATTTCTCCTGTTTGGGCAATTATTTTTCTGTCAATTTTGAAGGTATGTTACTAAGTACGTACACATTTAGGATTGCTATGTCTTCTTATTTAATGAAGTTTTTATCCATATAAACCTTATGTGTATATCTAATAATATTCTTATCCTGAAACCTGCTTTGTTTGGGATCAGTATAACCACTACAGCTTTTCATTAGTATTTGCATATATACTTTTTAATCCTTTCACTTTTAACATTTTTGCATCATTATATTTAAGGCATGTTTCTAGGAGGTGGCATGTAATTGGATATTGCATTTTTATCACATTTGATGATTCTACTCTTAATTTTTATATTTATGCCATGTGTATTTAATGCATTTAACAGTCTGGTTGTGTTTACCTTGACTATCTTGCTATTTTATTTTCTAGTTATCTAGAGATATGTCTCTAGGGTAAAACTTGTGCTTTCTTTTTTTAGGTAAATCTTGTTCTTTCAAGGATTTCTTGCCCATTGTCTAAGTCTGAAAGCAATTATCATATATATGTTTTATACAGATTTCTAGTTCTTTATGGCAGAAAAACTGGTCATTAGCAGTTACTTCATAATAGCCAGATGTGGAAATAAGGTATTTTTTATTTTAAATGTTTTTGAGGTGATTGTGGAGTGCTGCAAGAGTTGAAAACCATTACTCTAACCCAGGGTCACATGTTGAGGTGGGTGGAATGGTAGAAGTGTTGGAATGGTAGAAATGTTACAGGCAATAAGAATGGTAGAAGCTCTAGAGGACTAGAGAGCTTGAACTCCAACTGAAAATATTCAGATTTAATGTTTCTAAAATAACTGTTGAACCAATTTTTAAAACATATGCTGGCCCAAAGCCCTCCTGAAACCACTGATTTCTAACATCTGTGAAATTCCCCAAGTCAGTCCACCAGCTATAACATGGTATCAAGATCTCAGCACCATCTTTCACAGGAGGCCAGCAATTCAGCATGGCAACATCATAGCCACAGTCTGTGCCTCAGTGATTCCTTACATCCATGGATACAAGCACGTGTCTTGACAACAGAGAGCTCCTGTGTAGCTGGCTGCACTCCCAGCTGCCCCACTTCATCTCCTTCACCTCATCTCCAAACATGTCCCCTCACCCTGTGTGGTATTAATAGACTGCATCTATCAGTACCAAGTGTCACCTTGTGGTTATGATTCAGAGTTTTGTCTTGTCAAGAACATTCTGAATCTTGATTCTGTTAACTTGTACAGTAACCATTTACTGTACATGTATCCTGACTGAAAATTTGATAAGTATGCCTCTCATTGTAAAGGATCCAGAGCTACTAAGAATAGACTGTGGCACGACTCCTTAACTGACACTGACTAAACAATCATTTTTGTTTTTTATAATCTCCCCTCCAGAGGGACAGAGAATAAACAGAGATAAAAATGAGCAAACCCAGCTGAAAGAAAACAGCTTGGTAAAATGCAGCGATAAGGATTTGTAGTATACATGTGAATTTTGTATAAATATTGTGATGAATTGTGCCCAGGCATTTTCACAGGTAAAGGATAGTGTTGAAAATTAGATTTTGAACTCCTGAACATTCTTGAACAAAGCTCTGATGTCATAATTTCTGTTTGGTTTTTACTCAGATCTGGCACTAATTCACAATGAGGCCTTGGACTGCTAAGGTTTCTTCCACGAACCTGTTTCCTCATTGGTTTGCACTGTTGGCTTACATTGCTAGAAGTACAGATACGAGCCTTGAATAGATGAGGAGCAATATCCCATGGCAACAAGCCAGACAGGCCTATCTAGTCAGTCCTCTCAAGAGCCACTGTCCAGTAGCATAGCAGATTATAAAGTCAATACTCAAAAGTCAATAGCATTCCTCTACACAGACAACAAACACACTGAGAGGGAAATTATAGAAAAAATAACTTTTACAATAGCAC
>NW_004524754.1:1437390-1452136 GCF_000260255.1 Octodon degus | reverse complement strand
AAAAAAAAAAAAGAGCCACTGTCCTGTCTCACACAGGACTCCAGCCTGCACCACCCTCCACAAGGTCTTGCTTTTATACCAACAGTGACATACTTTGGGAAAACATAGTTAAAAAGAAATCTTTCTAATCCTCAAACAGCATTCCTAAACTTTCTCTCACTAGTTTCTTCCTTAAAGCTCTTTCACATCACTTTAGCTCTGTGGTCAAGGCTGGCTTCCTAATCTGATTCCTGCCTCACATCCCACTCACCCTCACACATGCTGTTCACTGGTGCCGCACTCAACACCTTCCATGAATGTGCTTTGCAGCACCTTTGCACCTTAATCCCTGTGCCTTAGTCCCTGCATGGAATATCCTGGCTTGGGGTTTTATCTTGTCAAGAACATTTTGAGTCTTGATTTTGTTAACTTATACAGTAACCACTTACTGTACATGAATCCTGACTGAAAATTTGATAAGTATGCTTCCCATTGTCAAGGATCCATAGCTACTAAGAATGGGCTGTGACACAACTCCTCAACTGACACTGACCAAACATCTTTGTTTTCTATAATCTCCCCTCCAGAGAGATAAAGAACAAAAACAGATATATATTGAACTGAGATATAGATATAGATATAGATATAGATATAGATATGGATATAGATATAGATGGCAACTTGACTTGAATCAGAACACACCTAGTAAAATTCTGGGTGTGTCTATGCATCACTGACATGCAGGCCAGCCAGCTGAAGGAAAGCCTTACTCTGGATGTGGACAGCACCAACCAACATGCTTCAAGCTGGGTAGAAGGCATATATCTTATATTGTTTCTGTTCCTATAGAGAACTCTGGTTGATATAAACTCTTTCTTCTATACTCCGCTTGCATCAGTTCATTAGTCAAACCTCAGCTCAACCATGCATCTCCCAGGAGGCTTCCTCTGGCAGGCTCAGAGACCTCCCCTCTGATACCCGCTGGGGCTCCCTGTACATAATCAACCCAACATGCACTATGCATCCCAAAGATTGGCTGACTTATCTTCTCTCTCACTGCACTTCCTGGGCCAGTCCCTGCACAGTATAGCTGCTAGCTCAGTCAGTGAGTAGACTTCCATGGAAATCAATGAGTAAGCCAGTCACACTATACAAATGGTTGCCCACCCCTGGCAGAGGGGCCGGGTCAGGCAAGCCTGTGCCCTCATCACAGCATCCTGAACCCAAGCTCAGTGTCTTGGACTCTGCCTCAGAGTAGAAGCCTAAAGGTTCAGGTTTCCCACGTGGGGCTTACTCAGTTTGTGCCTTCTTCCTAAGTCCCTCCCCTACTAAGCAGGACAGATTAAAGGGAAGAAAGGCTGAGAGCTCTTCCTTCCACTCTCCCCTCACCACCTCACAACCAAGGCAGAGCCACACTCCCAGATGTGCTGCCCATGAGAATGATACACGCCCTGGAATCCAAGAAGTCGGAGAAGTCTCCTGGAAAGACATCAATTGGAAAAGTCCATTGCTGGCCAACCCTTCACCAGGCCATCTCCCCTGCTGAGTTTGCTCATTGCTTGAAGTCTACAGCTCACCAGCTGTTTATGTTCCTAACACCAAGTTCAGGGGCATCTGTGCTTTAATTTGAGCCATGGGTAGACAGAGATGCTCATGCTGGGGTTGCAAAAGTGGAAACAACCTTCAAGGCTGAACTCTGCTTTGCAGCCCCCAGCCTCACCCCTACCCTGCACCTATAAATACCTTTCATCACTTTCTAGGGCCAGCTCAGGCAGTCCCCAAAGGTGGCGACTTGTCCCTAAAGCTGAAAGGTGCTACTCAGAGTGAAGGGAACAGAGTTTGAGATAGACTGGTAAGGACACAGTGGAAGCTTAAAAATAGGTTATTGAAGGACAAAAAAGAGAAAGTTCAAAGACAGAAGGAAGAGGCAAAGGAGACTAGAGATAAGTTCCGCAAGCACTGGAGATGTGAGCAGGGCTGAGAGAACCCCAGGGGCCTTGTAGAGCTCTGCCACACCATGCTGAGGTCAGGGTTGAACAGAAAGTCTGCCAGGGCTCACTTTCACTACTTTACAACCCATGAAAAGAAGAAATGGTGGGGTAGATGTCACCTCAGCATCACGCTCACAGAACGGGTCTGTATTTATCACCTCCATCCTTCCTGCCAAATGCCTCACCCTATAGAGCCAGCCAGACTCCATCCTATCCATCCCTGAGGACCCTGAGGATGAACAACCTTGGCTGGGGAGGGCAAAAGTAAGGAACAAGCAGCAGCACTCCTGCCAGGCAATGTCAGGTTGGGCATGTTCCCAGCTCATCGCCTGTGGAAAACCACTCACTGCTACTGGTTCTGGTGGCCACACTGGAAACCACTGTTGCCCTTAGAGAGTACTCACATGATACCTACCACCCACTGTCCATCTATTGGTGGCACATCTTGGTTTCTATCACTGGATGTACAGGTAGGAGTGCTGGTTTCCATGAAGAGCAGTATGTCGTAGCAAGGCAGGAGAGCCCTTCTAATGAGTCTTCCAACACACACACACACACACACACACACACACACACACACACACACACCACTACTGCCGCCACCACAAGTGCCACCTGTATAACTCAGGGCCACTTGGAGAAGCCGCCCTCAGGCTGAGCCTCAAGCCTTCCCAAAGAGTCAGCTGGCCCCCACACCAGATCCCTGCCACGCAGCTGCCACCTGCCCTCCAGGCCAGCAGCCCCTGAGATACCATGCAGACTTTTCCACTTGTCCAGCGCTTCTGAAGTGCCTCTGATATATACCATGTGTCCCAACAGGAAAACACACACTCATCAGCTCTACAAAATACTCCAGATGTGATCAAAGCCAGAGAAGCTACAGAAAACAGAGATGGGAGTATTTGGGAAGGGAGGAAGTTGAGGAAAAAAGAGAGGAACCTGGAGGTGGGAGGAGCCTCAGGTGGGGTGAGTCCAGTGGGTGCCAACCCCTTCCTGGTTGGCCTCCCTGTGAGATTCTGGGCCTTGCTCAAAGATCAGTGTCAGGACTGAGATTCTTTCTACCTTGGAAGGATAAGCTAGTAAGGATCCCATAGAGAATCTGGCCTACACTTACTTTTAAGATAAGGAAGATTATATGAGAGTCTATTTGCCTGAATCACCATCCGCTACTTCTAACATAACACATTCTCTACCTCCCGTGTCATCCTTATTTGTATTAAATTTGAACAGATCTAGGGGCACAGATGAAAAATTACTCATTTGGAAGGAACCCCAGACATGATACCCCTATCCTCTTGCCGCTTTGGTTCTTTTTAGAGGACTTTCAGTTCCTCTTATATAAAGTAAGGGGTTCAGCCTAATAGTCTTTCAAAAGTGCTCCCAGATATATGATTCCTAAGCCCCATATCTATGGCAACCAAGTCTGTTTCATTCTAAAAGCTCCTAGAATCCTTCACTGTCCCATCTGAATGTCTGGCTACATTCACCCCTAATCCCCACCATCTGCCTCCAAGCCTTTCTTGGGCACTGTCTATGCACCTCTCCAGCACAGCTGTCCTCCCTGAAAGGAGTGCAAAACAAGTAGACAATGGGCTCTGGTGTCACACTGCCTGGCTCTGGAGCAAGTGACTCATCTACTGTGTGCTACAGAGTCCTCATCTTGAAAACAAGGTCGCTGACCATGCTGAGTCTCTAGGGTGGCCACGTTGATCCCATCGGATGCTGTGCACAAGGGGATATGAGACTGAGCCAGGGTGGCTGCAGGTCAGCAGTGAACCAGTGAGTGCGATGAGCATTCTGACTCACCAGCACCTCTAGTGAGCAGAGATCATGCTTCCCGCGCTGGACCACATCCTAGTGGGGACACCACTCCTCAGGATGTGGAAGGGTGAGGATGAGAAGGGGAAGGAAGCTGGAGCTCAGAATTACAGAATCATTTCATCTTTAAGTTTGTAGATCGTTAGTCAGTGTCAGCCATATGGATGAGTCACGGCCATCGCTTGACCAATTGCTCTCTGTGAAAGCTTAAGAGAAAGTTTTCTCTGCATGTGACTCTCCTTAGGCACACTCTACATCATCGATCACTTTCCTCTGTGGCTCCATAATCTCCTTGATCAGAAAATTTGGGACACAATTGAGTTACAGGATGTTACAGTACAGGATACCTGTACCATACAGGTATACCTCTTCACCCCATTACACACAAAACATACAATCCCAAACAGAAAAGCTAAATCTTTTTAAAGGCCATCGTGCTCTTGTTTACACACTTGAACCCACATAAGCTTTACTCTTCAAAAACATTCTCTTCCACAGGTAAAGGACTTCAGGTAAAGTACAAAATGGTTTAGATGTGGAACATCCCCCAAAAGGCCCATGTGTTCAGAGGTGTGGCTTTGGAAGGCAACCGGCCCTTGGGGCACTGTAGCTGACTTGTTAAGGGAGGGGGCTGGCTGGAGTTGGTTCACTGAGACTGGGAGTGAGGCTGATGTGTTCCACCCCAGGTTCTGCTGGTTTCTCTCTGCTTCCTGGCTGCCGTGGGATGAGCAGGGGGTCCTCCACCTGGGCCTTTCCCCTGTGCCATTTCTGCTCTGGAGCCCACCAATCATGGACTGAAAACTTAAGTCAAAAAATAAACCTATCCTCCTTTAACCAATGGGTGTTGGGGTATTTTGTCCACAGTGACTGGAACAAATGGGCCAAATTCTTAGTATCAGGCTGAGAGCAGAGCTTCTCTCCAGCTCCGCGGGTTTCTGCTTAGAGGAGCAGGCCCCAGGCAGCCTTCCATCTAGGCAAAATGAACAGGCTTGTGAAAAACTAAACACAATCTGTAGCCCTAGCCTTTTAAGGTCAGTAAGGACTCAGGAAATAGGAGAACCTGTACTGTAACATCCTGTAGCTCAGTTGTGTCCCAAATTTTCTGATCAAGGAGATTTTGGGGCCACAGAGGAAAGTGATCGATGATGTAGAGTGTACCTAAGGAGAGTCACATGGAGAGAAAACATTCTCTCAGGTTTTCACAGAAAGCAAATTGGTCAAGCAATGGCCATGACTCATCCACATGGCTGACAATGACAAAAGATCTACAAACTGAGGTACAAAGTTTCAGGATAAATCCTGAGGAGATTTGACTGAACTTCTCAGATACAAAAGTTACATTTCTTGTTATATAGGTCTTGCTGTATCTTGGTCTTAACCATCCAGCAGAAAAGTATGAAAATGAAGTATAAAAAGTAAAGCCATATTAATATGCTGAGCTGTAAAATGCTCAAGATAACAACTTCGGACATGGACAGTCTTATGGAAAACCCACTACTATTATGGACTATTGGACTTCATTAGGATATTTTGCTGAATTCATGTACCTACAGTATTTAAATGACAATGGAATGCCCTTCTCTGACAAAACTAAACAAAAAAGGGGATACAAATGAATGACCATTTTGTATCTGTATACTCAAAATAGTTAGGATAGATATACAATTCCATTCTCTTAATTCAATGAATAGAGAGGTTTGTTTTAATAGTGTTTGAGATAGGATATCAGATTTGCATCTTGTACAATGAATAACCACTAAGACAACAATATGCAATGTATTAATTATTGAAAATGTGCTAGTAATCAGTTGTGAAACTGTCTCATTGCTGTTTGTTTCTCAATAAAACTATTTTAAAAAAATAAATAAAAAACAACAATCTGGAGCCTAGACCTACACATAACTGACACTTGCCCTGCAGCAGAGTTTTTCCACTCAGTCAGAACACCCAGGAAGAGAAAGTATTAATACTCAGGGTAGATAATAACAGCACTCACTTTTGCTTACAGAAATATTGAGCCTCCATTCCAGCTGGGCCCTGAGAAGGCTGACTCTGGGAGCTCTGCCTTCCTGTCTTTCACAGTGGAAGAAGAGCCCAGTAAGTGGAGTACCTTGAAAGACCAAACAAAAGTAAAAGGGACAGAAACACACACACAGACACACACACACACACACACACACACACACACACATACATGCACACACACGCACGCAGACACACACAGACACATGCACACACGCACACAAACACACACACACACAGAGAAAGAATTCTCCATGAGGCATCAGGTGGGCCTTTAAGAGAATCAGTGGCCCCAAGTGGACCAGAAATCCCTTTGTACCTGGCTGACTCACTTCTTCACAGAGCAACTTTTCTTCCTGCCCCAAAGCTGAGAATCAAGCAGATTATCACCTTAAAGAATCACTGCCATTTTGTTGAAATGGATGACAGAAATTACAGAATTCAGGGCTGGGGATGTAGCTCAGTTGTAGAGTACTTTCCTAGAATGCACAAGGCCCTGGGTTCAATCCCCAGTCCACAAAAGGAAAGTGAGCAAAAAAGAAATTACTGAATTCCAATTGTCCAGTCTTCACCTCTGACTATTTTCAGTTCAATATGGATTCCATGAAAAACTGATAAGTCTGAACCCTAAGACCTCATCAGGATTTCCTGAGTCCCTTCTCTAGCTGATGGAAGAAGGCTGAGTTCTACAACCCTGTCTCAGCTGTGCCAACCAGTGTATGAAATCTCTGGCAGTCACCCATCTGTCAACACCTTTGAGGTCCCTGAGATATTTCCAAGAAGATACTAGAGGACAGGAGTCTCTCTCAGGCAGGGGTCTTGATTTTTTTCTTTCTTTTGATGTCTGTGACTTCCAGGCCCACTAAATGCTGTGGTTTTCTGTTTTTAAAACGGAGGCATGTGTCCATGCAGAAAGCCTGGGCATGCCAAGCTAATTAAATTTAGCTATCTTGTGGTTGTTGTTGTAACGTGTGTTCTGCCGATGTTATTCAATGTGTTAAAACATTTTCTGTTTATGTTAGTTACATACCCATGTGGCGTGGGTGGAGAACACCACTCCGAGGAATATCATTAACAGGAGTGAGAAGCCCAGGGGTTCCACACACACAGAGAGAAACAGTGGCTTAGGGGATCAAACAACTGGGCTATGTTCACGGCAACACATCCCGATGCCAACCCCATCCACCTTCCAAGAAAAAGTCAGTGGCTTAGCTCTAAACGAGGTCTCTGAATCCTGCAGACAGAACCACACCAATCATCACACGACCCAGGGGTTATGTGAAAGGGGAGATGCCACCCTCAGGGAGAGGAGCACTGGCCCACTGGAGGCCTGCCCAAGAGTCCGTGGGAGAGAGTACATGGAGAACTGACTTCGGTGGCCCATTCACTCTTACCTGGACAGCAAAATGCCCCTGAAGTCCTTCCGGGGGCCTTCTGCTCTGCTACCTGCCAAACTCCAGAGAAGCCACTTGAAAGCCTCTCTCCTGTTCTCCATCACTATGATGTCTTTACCCAATCCTCCTACACTGAGGTCTCAGGTATCTCCTCCCACCACTGCCCTTGGGCACAGGGCTTTCTCCTCAGCCCTTCTGTCTCTGCCTGTTCTTTCAGTATCTCCTAGCCAAGTAATCCTTAGTGTTCAAGATTTCTTCTCCCCTTCAAACCTCTGCTTTCTTCTTAAAATTCAACTGTGCTATATTTCTCTAATTAGTCACAGGAAAGCCAGCTCCCATGCTCTTCAAACTTGTCACCATCTTGCACTGGCGTTACTGATTCCAGCTCTATCTGTGCATTTCTGACCTGTAGGATGTGACTTTGAAGCCCTGCAACCTAAAGAACATCGCACTCCACTGATACACTTCAAACTCCCTGCTTTCTTTGTTCTTTGAGTCCTCGACACCCAAACAGAGCTCTGCTTCCAGTAGACTCTTGATGCAAGGGTTGCCTTAGGAGCTGGTAACATGCTCTGAGCTTTATTTTCATACAAATCTTTCATGGGCTCCCAAAGCAAGCATGGAAGGCAAAGAAGAGCACCACAGAGCAAAGTCACCATGTTGTGTCACACTCACTCTGTCCTGTGGAAGTATATGCCACTCTCACTGAGAGGCAGAAGGAAGTATTCCGAGGGCATAGGCAGATCTCCTGCCCCAACGCCCACACCTGGCAGGAGCCAGCTCCAGCACAGACGTGGCATCAGAGAGCACGGTTCTTGGTGCACAGTGCTAAGAGTGTTGGGTGTCTGGTTTCTAACGCAGCAACCAAAACAAAGCAGAAAACTAGGATTGTGCTGAAAGGCAGGAAGTGAAAGCCAACACCATGAATGATTCAGAAACGAATGGCCAAAAGAAGTAGAAACGAAATGTCAAAAGCATAAGAGTGCCATGTTCCTCCTGCTAAGCACAGAGGAAGGTAAGAGGGAAGCACGGGTCCACCACAGCCATATGGTTAGAAGCATGCTACAGCACGGTTCTCCGAGGAGGCACAGAACTGACAGGATTAACTCCCAATAGCTGGAGATCCATCCGCCTGCCATGGAGCCTGCGGCAGCTTCAGCCCCATGACACCAAGGAGCAGAACAGTTCCTGGTGCCCCCGAGACCTGGGCTTGAATCCCAAAAGACTGTTCTCTGTGGCTCTGCCAAGTCTTTCCCTTCTCAGCTAAGCCCTCTCATCAACCCATAGAAGCAGCAAGGCCAGCTTTTCAGCACTGCTATGGGGCCTGGGAGGCATACACGTAAATAACCCTAAAAAATTCTGCTTTCAGAAATCTTCTAATATCCCTTAGTAAACAAAGAACAGATTTATTTAACCTACAGCCACCATCACAGTATTTGTACAACGTACCATCGGAATCCTCAGAGTTACACTGTAGGAGGCAGGCCAGGTGCTAGGGGCCCCATTTTATAGCTGATGAAACTGAGACTCAAGAGAGCACGACTCACTCAAATATTACATCCACTGGAAGCAAAGCGGGAGCAAAACTGAGCTCTTTCTGTTCTACAAACTGCCGTCTTCTGCCTGCTCTGCCATGGGCTTGGTGTAGAAGGAATATCTTCAGACAGGCTCTCCCAGGTTTGATGAAAACATACACAGTCACTCCACCCACCTTCTGATTGGGAACATGCCAGGCTCACTCTTTCCCATGGGTGCTTCTCTAAGTCTTTGGCCATATCATTTTTCTTCCAGTGAAGTATCTGTAGCTGGACAGTTTTCCTAGGAGTGATGGCCTCAGTTGGACACACGAGGTCTTGCCATCATCTGGTCATCAAGTGATGGAGCCGTAGTTCGATTTTTTTACACTTCCTGAGAATGTCAAGGGCCTACTGTGTTGCAAAATATCATGTGGATGTTTCTAGAAAGAACTACTGCCTTAGCCAGCAATCTTTGTAGAAACCTCTGGGCCTATAGAAGACTAATTTGAGGAGTTTTATGGCTTGTATGCACCTTCAAACCTCCTACAGCTACAGGTGGGACTTCACAGAGGTGGCTGGATCTAAGGTTTGTGACACTGGGGTTAAGGGTACACAATTACTAAGTTAGTCCACTGGTTGGTTTAGCATAGTTCTGGCAGTGGATAATGGAAAAGCCCATGCTGGGCGTGGGAAAAACCACCCAAAAGGCAGGATGCCTGGAAGGGATAAAGAAGTAGCAGACTACTGCTACTGCTGCTGCTGCTGCTGCAGCCTTGCTGTCTTCTGCTTCCTGCCGTGGACTACTCTCCTGCAATGGCCCTCCGCCATGCTGCCCTGCCTTGGAGCCAGTCGATTATAGCCTGAACCCTCTACACAATATGAGCTGAAATGAACCTTTCTTCCTTTAACTTTGCATGTTAGATATTTTATCTCGGCAATGAGAAAAGTAAGATAAGGGGCAAATTTCCCAATGACCTTTTCCCTAAGCTATTTTTTTTCCTATAGTTTCACATTTACTTTTTATAAAATGTCTCCATCAGCCTAATACTTTGTTTCCCAAAACAATCCCAGTGGTCACCTAAGAGCCTGACCATTTCCCTTTGAACTCAGAAGAAAAGTAGGACTGTGCACGCTTAGTTTCCATGCCCCCAGCACAGTGTCCAACAGTGTAGAATATGTGCTAGTCACACCACACGTGAGGGGGTTGTGCAGGGCTCCTCACTGAGAGTTGCCACGCCAGTTAGTCTCAAGGCATAGTCATGATGCTGAGACTGCTAGATGAGCCTATGTCACATGAGGAGAGACATAGAGAGGCCAGGGGAGTGCAAGGGAGAGGAAAGAAACCTTCAGCATGTGAGAACTGCTATGGATGCACTAGCTAGTTTCAAATATAAGGATTGAATTAAAAGGTTGATCTATACAACCAGATTGCTTTAGCCTTTTGTCACTGTGGCAAAGTAACTGAGATAATCAACAGAAAGGAGAGTCTTGTTTTGGCTCGCAGTCTTGGTGACTTTAGCCCATGACCGCTTGCCTTTGCTGACCAGAAGCAAGGCAGAACAACGTGGCAGGAGAGCATGGTGCAGAGCTACCTACCTCTCTCAGCGGGAAACAGAGAGGAGAAGAGACTGGGTCCCAACGGCCACCTCAAGGGCACCTCCAGTGACCCAGCTTCCTCTGACTAGGCCTTACCTCCCGATGCATTCTGCACTGTGAGCCTCTGGGCAGACCAAGCACGGAATGCTACAGTCTGATTCTCGAAAGCCTCCCAGTGGCCCATATGTTACAATGCTAGGTTAGCGGGCTGTGGCACTATTGGGAGATGGCGAAACTTTTAACAGACATGGACTTAGGGTCGGGGAGATAGCTCAGTGACAAAAGCGCCTGCCTGGCAAGTGCAAGGTCCTGAGTTTGATCCCCGGAACCATAAAAAAGAAAGGAAAAAAAAAAAAAAAAAACAGACATGGCCTTGCTCAAAGAAGTTAAGTCCACCAGGCCTGCGTGCTTCAAAAGGATCTTGGGCCGCAGTCCCTTCCCATCTCTGCATTTGGCTGCTACCAAGTGAAGGGACTTGTGCTGCATCATGTTCCTGCCATGATGTGCTGGGCCACCGAGGCCCATAGAGAGGGCACCATGGGACCGCGGCCTGAAACCTCTGACACTGTGAGCCAACATACAACTGTCCTCCCTTTGAGTTAGTTGTCTCAGGCCTAAATGAGCTGACACAAAGGTAATTTTGTTTTGCGTAGCTCCAGGAGGAAACCTGTAATCAAAAGGATAGAAATCAAGGGTTCTCATTCATACTCCATCGTCTTCTACTGGCTAAAGAGATCCGCTAGAGAAACAAGTTTCCTGGGAAACTAGATGCTCCTTTCAAGAACAAACAAACATATAAAAGGTGGATATTTATGGGCAGTGGGGTAGCTCAGCAGTCTAAGTGCCTGCCTAAGCAAGATTCAATCCCCTACACCACATGCCATGCCAGCCCCATCCCAGGTGCCCTGAGCCAGCCACCAAGACTGGGTGTGATAGCATGCCCCTGTAATCCCAGAGCTGGGGAGGCCAAAAACAGGAGGATGACTGCGAGTCTGAGCTGTGTAGTGAAACTCTGTACCAAATACATTAAAAACCAAAATAAAAAAAAAAAAAAAACTGGCATTTGTTAGCTGAACATTCTGTGAAAATAATTCTTCATCCCTTCCTTTCAAAGTCAGTTTCTGTATCACTTTCTTGGTCTCTGAGACACAACATCCAACATCCACAATTTAAACAAGTTCACTCTGGCTCATGGCACAGCTTCCCATCAGCTGACTCCAGGGCAGCGCAGCATGTGGAAGGGCCCGCCCGACAGGAAGAACACTGTTCCCATCGTGGTGGTCAGGAAGCAGACAGGCACGGGGTGAGAGATGCACCCCTGCAGGCCAGGCCCATAGGGCACTGCCTCTCCTGACTCCTGACAGGATGGGAGCCACACGAACCCAGTGCTTCAGTCGCCTTCAAATGCCCTGCCGATGGCTACACGGGGCCTATGCTTGATCTAAATCATAGCATCCAGGTACTAAGCTGCCTCGGTTCCAAGCCTTATTCTACCTATGCAGTGCCATGGTTTGTCTCCAGGGCCTCTAGATTACTAAGAGCTTATGGCATACAAAAGCCGGGTGGGCACAGATGTACAAATTATCATATTTTCTCAGACTAACATCGGTTTCTTCTCTCACTAGCAAAGAGGATGTGAAAAGAGGGGTCCAGGACTGCATAAGCCAAAGAGCCAGACATCTTCTTCTTTCCCAGCTCTGCTCACAGAAGTCTGAGTGGCTGTGGAGAAGGTGCACAAGTTGTCGATGGAACCCGACAACTGTACCATGCAGTGATGCTAAAAGAACGAAGATGAAAAGTGTGACATAAATCAGGAGCCACCACCCCTGGGAGGCTACGGCAAAGCAGGGGGGATCCCCCGCGGGAGGTCAGGCTGCAGGTCAGACCTTCACACCCAAGCTCTTGTGTCCTTGCTCAACCACAAGGCCAACCGCGGCCCTCTCTCTGGAAGGGCACGAATTAGCCGAGGGATGCCCTGTGGAGGAAGTGTGGGAGAGGAGACTTCGCTAGCTTTTGCACACCTAGATCTAACTGACTTGCACCCTGATGTACGTGGCAGACCAGAATGCACCCACACAGGACGCTCACATCCCCCTTTCTGCCTCACCTCGTCCAACTGCTGCTTCCTTTTCTCCAACCGCTCGCTCTTATACCCTCAGAGGTGAAACAAAAATACTCTTGAGAGGGCCAGCGAGATAGCTCAGTGGACTAAGCACTTGCTTAGGCAAGCACAGGGCCTAAGGTTCGATCCCCAGCATCACATGCCACACCAGCCCTGCCATGGGGTGCACTGAGCTGCCACTGAGTCCAGGCGTGGTGGCGCACACCTGTAATTCCAAGCACTGGGGAAGGCTGAAACCAGAAGGATCACTATGAGTCTGAGCTGCATAGTGAGACCCTGTACCAAATACATTAAAAAAATAACTAAATACTCTTTTGAGGTTCATGATGTGCTTTTCCTTCCCATACAGAAAGATGCTTCCCAGATGCTAAGACCACACAAAGGCCACGCTGAACCATACCGTCCTCCTCCCATGGACTGAACTTCCCTTCCTCCCAGCCCTGGATTCCATGCTGACTCACAGGGCAGTGAAGGGACAAGGGCCAGGTAGGTAGAGAACCCTCTTCACTGGTGTCTGCAGGTCAACTACTTAAGCCCAATGAATAGCTGGGAAGAATCTGGTTTGGATCAATACGACTTTCAGCCATCAATATCGACTAAAATATCAACCCACATACAGAACAATCCAGGATGGCAAGAAAGATTCATTCTTCCACTTTAGAAAGCAAGTTTTGGTTCAAGTGCTACTTTTTCCAGAAGTTTTCCCCTATTCTGCTAGCTGTAGTTATTGTTCACCTGCTGTTTCATGCTAGTATAGTTTATACAGACCTCATTTCATCCTGCCTGACACATCTGTCTCCCTACATAACTGCTATGTCCTAGGAAACACCAGTTCTACCTTAGTCACTTTTGCACTTCCCTGTATTATTGATCAAGGAGACCTGCTCATTGTATCAGCAAATATTCATTGCACTGAGATGAAATGTCTTTCCAAATCCCAAAGAAGGACCAAGAAGTCAGTAAGGCTCAGGAAATAATTAAACACAAATTTATTAACATTATCCTTTCTCCATCCCTTCCACAGCTGCAGTCAGTCCTGAGAAGAATGCTGCCTCCCCTGTCTCTGTCATGGAAGGATTTGGAGGGACCACATATGAAGAGAGTGGAAGTAGAGCCCAGAAACCCGGAGAGACGTGCTGAATCACAAGGCCTGCTGGTGGCAGGCCTGGAGAGCACTGCAAAGACAGTGAGCAAGCCTGGCCGGAGGAAGAGGAAGAGCCAGTCCTGTGGTGTCGGGGCTCTAGCAGGCTCTCCCCAGTGGGGCTGGAGAGAGCTGGGACTCTAAGAGAGCGGAGATGTGTGGCAATCTTGAAATGGTCCTCCCATAGACTCTACACTGAGATGACCGAGGAAGCTGTGCCATAAGCCAGAGTTCCCAGCGGGACCTGTATGAGAGAACTCCAGAAATGCCGTGACAGCAGAATGCACGGCGGGGCCTGATGCTCAGTGCATGGAGTCTCACTCAGGAATCAAGTACCCCAGAAAGGCAGACCACTCCCCTTCCTGGCTGCGTGCGGCAGTGTGACCCTTGCACCATCCCCTTGGCAAATTACCCAAAATCGACAGGGTGAGACTTCCAGAAGCCTCTCTTTCTCATGCTGTCACAGGTCAGCTGAAAAGTTAAAAGAAAAAGCTTTATACATTACTTTTGACAAAGTACAGTCAGGAGCTGAACCAAACTCAGAAGGCACTTAAAAGTGATTTCCTTGAAGCTGAGCATGGTGGCACAAACCCATACCCCAAGATTTGGGAGGCTGAAGCAGGAGGATTACTAAGAGTTCAAGGCCAGCCTGGGCTACATAGTGAGTTTAAGGTTAACCTGAACTACGTACAAGACCCTGTCTCAAAGAAACAAAACAAACAAACAAACAAATTAATAAATAAAAGCCACCATTTTGCCTCATCCATGTGAAAAACCTCTGAGCTAAGAACTCAGGATGGGAGCTCACATTAATTTTAGTACAGAGACAGGTCATGATCCTGACTGGTTTGGATCAGACCTGCACCAATGCAAAAAGCCTCAGATCTCCCAAGTCCTCCAAAAACCGAGGTCCTTGAGGCCTTGCCCTGGAGTATTCAGGCAGAAGCCTGCTCCTCTGACTGTGACACCAGGAGCACCTGGCTCCATTTCAGCCTTCATTTCCCATCATCCTGGCCACAACCTGTGCCTCTGCCAGGGAACCATGCCGCTGGCTGGGAGTTCCCAAGGGGACCCACTGGGCTGGGTGGCAAACTTATACCTGGGATCCTGCTTGCTAGATCCATCCCCAAGGAACGTGCTGTCTCTGTCTTTGTGTCTCTGTCTCT
>NW_004524754.1:1431227-1437275 GCF_000260255.1 Octodon degus | reverse complement strand
TCTCTCTCTCTCTCTCTCTCCCTCTCTCTCTCCCTCTCTCTCCCTCCCCCCACAAAATGTGCTGCTCTCTGTCTGTCTGTCTTCCAGTCCAATGTTTCTAGAGGGCAGCTGGGATGCAGGGTTCACAGTTCTGTTGGGCTGGGCAGGAGCAATCAGCAGTCTCACAGTGCAGCCTGCTGGGCATGAATGATGGTGCAGCTGGGGGAACTGGGGCAAGAGCTGTGGGGAACGGCACCATGCCTGTCCACTCTGTTGGCCTGCTCCTTTCAGGCAGTGAGCCCGAGGCCCCAAGACTCAAGATTAGAAGAAGGATGAGTCCTAGGCTTTGCGCATGCAACTAGCTCTCTCACCCACTGAACTGCTCGTGCAAGTGTTCTCAGATGTGCTAAGGAATGGCCCCAGGGGAAGGGCACCAGGAGCCCAGAGGAGGGACAGAACACTGGTGCTAAGATGAGGAACATAGGTGGGAAACACTTGGCCATGTATTGGCATGAATTATCAGATCCAACTTGGATAAGATTACCCTGCTTCTGGCCATCTTTCAAGACAGACCACAGGAGCGCGGCATGCGTGTGTGGTGCACAGAGGCACAGTTCACACTCCTGTGCACAGATGGAGCGACACTGTCACAGCATGGACGCCAGGGTGATTCCAAGAGAGAAGCCACAGCCTGCGCTCAGTGGGCCAGGTGGGTCCTTGTGAGAGGCAAAGGAAAGATGGAGGAGAGAATGCAGAAAGAAATGGTGCTGAAGAATCACTCACAGATAGGGAGGGAGAGAAAACCACGAGGATCCCGAGGCCTCGTGGCTGTGGGACGATGATAAGGAGGAAGAAGAAGAGGCCTTCACAGAACCGAAGCCAGCAAGCCAGGGCCATTCTTGGGAGAGGAAGTAACGTGGAAAAGGCCGAGTTCAGTGTGGAGCTTGCTGAGTGCCAGGAGCTGGGTCCTGCTCACTGCACCCAGCAGTCTTTTCATGAGCTTGGCAGGCACCTGTGCACAGTGTCCAGTCTCTGCTTGCTCATGTAGGCCCTAGCCTCATTCTACCATCCTCACTTCTCTTTTCAGCAGTTCCTTATGCCGCTGAGTCCAGGATGCTCTGTCCCACTCCTCCACACCCTCCCCAGGACCCAGATCATCTCCCCTGCCTCTCTGGACTCAGCCTTCTCTTCCTCCCCCAGCACCCCACCACCGGCCTAGCCCTGGGACTGCAGGAGCACCCCAATCGCCCGCCGTGTGAGGGGTTGGAAGGCCATGGGCACTGCTCCAGCTCCTGTGCCCTGTCTAGACAGGGCTGAGCTCTTCACACTCGCCAGGCCGCAGAACAGAGCTCTGCTCCAAACAAAATTCTCTGCAAGTGAGGCTGTTCTGGTAGCTAAACCTCAGTGCACACTGGAGTCATTTCCCACTTCGCTGGCAGGCAAGTTCCCTGAAGGCTTTAGGGAAAATACAGAACTCCTCTCTGGCATTTGTTTTTTTAAAGCATGAATAAAAAAATAATTTATTTTTATTCATGCTTTAAAAAAAACAAGTGGGTAGTTGGACAAAACAGGCGACAGAGGTGGGTGGCCACTTGAGATCCAAAGAGAGACATCAAAGCCCACAAGAATGGAGGAAGCAGCCCTGGTGTGACCCCAAGAACAGTGTTGGTGGCCCATTCTGCAAAAGGGCAGCCAGGGAACAGAGCTACTAGGTAAGGCCCCTGGGTCATGGCAGTCCCATAACCCAGCCCCCAGGCCTAAGGTCCCCAGCTGGAACCAACATCTGCTTTATACCGTGCTCTGAGAGGCCTGTCACATCTCAGCATAGGAGGTGAACCTGCCTGAACGCTGGCCCACCCGCTCCTTCTTATGGCAAGAAAAAAACTGGAACTCTTCCCTATAGACTCAGTCCTTTAGATGGTTACCCTCCCTCACAATCCCAGCCCAAGGAAGCCAGCCAAGAACACTCTCTGCACTTGTAGGCGAGTTAGCTCACTAGGAGAACCATGGTGATTCAATGGCTACAAGACCATCAGGTCTGTCACAGTCTCCTCACCTGAGCTCAGTTACCCACCTTGTCCAAATGACCATGCTCTAGCAAGTGACTGCATAAATCCCCAATTTATGGCAATCAGGACCCTAAAGGCCAAAGAACAAATGCAGCTGGACCAGAGAACCCACAGCACCTAGTGCCCAGCTCTAGACTAGAGCTCAGGTCTGTATTCTCATCCCAACATCTTCCTTCTTCCCAGCGGTCCCTACCAATGTTCCAGCCAGGAAAGTGGTGGATCTCTGAGAGCATAATGGATTTCTAAGTCTGACCCATTTTAAGCTAACCACATGTATTGCATTCTTCTACGTTCTTTCAAAAGCCTTTCATGAGTGAGAAACTGAGCAAAGTGCTCAGGTACCAGCGACCGAACATCATTCTGGGGACAGCAGAGAAGGAAGGAAATGCAGGGCCACTCTCATCTCATACCCTTGCAACACAAGCTATAAAAAAAATCACTTCTTGGCCTTTTGGCCAAGATCAAGTGTAGAAGTCATAAAGAACCCACATTCCTCACTAGGTAAGCCAGCTTGCACCCCATACCATCCACCAGAACTACTGTCCCATTGGCCCACA
Source organism: Octodon degus (assembly GCF_000260255.1). Classification (NCBI taxonomy): domain Eukaryota; kingdom Metazoa; phylum Chordata; class Mammalia; order Rodentia; family Octodontidae; genus Octodon; species Octodon degus. The sequence goes on along the minus strand of NW_004524754.1, from coordinate 1,434,670 downwards.
CTGTGGTCACAGGTTTATGGAAAAGAGTAAGAGGCAATTCTTCCACTTTCAAAGCCTGGACAAGGAAAGAGAGATCACTTGTGGAGGACCTCTTGATGGAAGTCAAAGGGTCTATGTTTCCTATCCCATCTCTGCGCTTACGACACAGGACATGGGATCCCACACAAGGAAAGCGGGTCCTTCTGCTGCAACAGCAGATGGCCAAGGATAAGTGGGTCCGCAGCTATTACTGAGGATCTGCCTTGTGAGTGTCCTCCCACAAGAGTGCCCACAACTTACCTGATGAGGTCAATAGGTTGAAACTTATAAAACACTCCATAGCGCGCCCATTCTTGATACAGCAGCTAAGCAAGAAAAAAAAGGAGACACATTAAAGGCAAAGCTGAGTAACTGTTTAGATTATTTTGTCCATTGCAGCAAGTCCTAACTGTATCCCCATTAGCCCAGCTTCTAAGACAAGTTTTATAAGACATCTACAAGGAAGACATCCAAAGATAAGAAGCTAGAGCAACTTCTTTTTCCTTCTCCCAATAGCAAAGTCCATGTCTGCCACACTCAGAGGCGATCCTACACCTAATAGACCCTTCTTGATTCCCTTATTTTTCATCATTCACTCATTTAACTAGCATTCATTGAACATCTTCTATATGCAACGTATTGCCCCAACCCTAAATGCAGCAGTAGACAAAGCAGAGTCCTTGCTGTCATGGAGCTTATGTATGGTATAGAAAACAAACATAAACACAGATCATATAAGAATTATAATTGTTATAAAAACCAAGAGGGCCAGTGAGCTAGCTCAGTGGACTAAGCGCCTGCTTAAGCAAGCACAGGAACCAGGGTTTGATCCCTGGCACCACACCCCTGGCACCTGGGCACACTGAGCCAGCCACTAAGACCAGGTGTGGTTATGTACACCTATAATCCCAACACTGGGGAGGCCAAAAGCAGGAAGATCACTATGAGTCCAGGCTGGGTAGTGAGACCATGTACCAAATATAAATAAATAAATAAATAAATAAATAAATAAATAAATAAATGTAAGGAGGTCTGTGAGAAGGGGTATACCAGCAGAGTGCTATTTTAGATGAGATTGGTAGGAAGGTCCTATCTGAGGAGGTGACACTTAATCTGAGACCAGAGTGAAGGGGGCGAACATGCCAGGAGAACAAGCTTTCTGTACAAAGGTCCAGAAGCCCATGGTATGTCCCAGGAAGATCAAAGAAAGTGAGTGCCTGGGATAGAACAAGCATGGAGAGAACAACGTGAAGCAAAAGTTAACAGAGTACCAGTGGCTTGTATATCATCAGAGTTTTGAGGGGGATGGGCAGCCTGCAGGACACACAATCTTTCCTAACCATAGAAGGTTCACTCCAGATGCTGCATGGAGAACAGAGCAACAGTGTAGAGGATGCAGGAGGCTGTTGGAATGGTCCAGGTAGGAGATGATGGCCACAACAGTTGTGTGGCAAGAGATGTAGTGGGAAGTAGTTATACTACTTACCAATTTACTGTTGGACTGAACGCAAAAAAGTGAGCATTCTACCTGAGTACTTGAGCAACAGTGAGACCATTTACCAACATAAAGAAGATTGTGGTAAGAACAAGTTGTGACATGCAGAACCAAGAATTCACTTTAAGGTATATTATTTTGAGATGCTCTTTGGGAAACCAGTGGAGATGTTCAGGGGAGTGCAGAGTGGAGATGAAAATTTGGGATTTACTGGAGAAGAGATGATTTATGACCATTGTACTATGGATATAATCACCAAAGAAGAAATGGCAAGTAGAGAAAAGGCCTGAGGCACTCTAATGTTTAGAGCCATGGTTGCCAACCATTTTTGGCACCAGGGACAGATTTTGTAGAAGACTATCTTTCCCTGGAAAAACTGGGCAGGAGTTGAAATAGGATAGTTTCAAGATGATTCAGAGGAGCATTCAACCCAGATCCCTGGCTTGCACAGTTCATATTAGGATTCAGGCTTCTGTGAAAATCTAATGTCACTGCAGATCTGACAGGAACTGGACCTCGGGCAGCAATGGGAGCAATAAGGGAGAACTCTGTGAGGAGTAAGTGAGAAGGACTAGTGTCTGTGAGTACAGATGAGGCTTCACTTGCTTGTCTTCACATGCCTCCTGCTGTGCAGCCCAGTTCCCTGGGATTTAAGGACGCCTGGTTCAAAGAAGAAAGACAGTGAACCAACAAAGAGATGAAAGGAACAGTAGAGAAAGAGAAGAAGTACGTGGGCTTCCAAAATCTAAGAGAAGAAGGGGTTTCCAAGAGGAAAAATAGGCTGAGTTGAATACTACTGGGGGGTCAGGACATACAGGAATGGAAAAGCTGCCCTTAGACTCAGGAACTTAAATATTATTGATGAGCTTGGCAAGAGGACCTGGGAAAAGGGAGGGAAGGACATGAGTGTAACAAGTTCAGGGGGCTGCTTTGCTATCTACCAAACACATCACACCTCGGCATTGGTGACAATTCTGTAGCAAATTGGGCAAAACTAGTACATGGATAAAACATGTACAGGTGGGCAAACACTTGGCCAGAGAGCTTCACAAATCATCCACTGGCAAACAAAGACATTTAGCAGTGGGTTACCACTTAGACCTCAACTGGAAATCCATGCTGCACAGCGTAGTCTTGTTGCTCCAATAACAAGTCTAGAATTGACGGATTTACCATACCCCTACTATTGTGTTGGTTCTCTATGCTCTGTGCACATTACCTTTCTCACATCACACACAACTCACAAGGAAATCCATCGAGGAGAACCTGCTCTCATCAGGTATAGTGGATATCAATTGAACATCAGTTCCCAGAAACCATCGTTTTTACCTCAGTCTTAAAAAGCATGCTATTACAACTAAAATGAGAGCTACAATTTGCAAAGGACAAAAAGTGAAATACAAAAGGAGGCTACACTGGGCAGGATCTCAAACATTGAGCATAGATTCTGCTCATTCCAGGAAGGTGCCTTGTAACTTACTTTCATATTCTCCCATCTTAGGTTTTTCTTTTGCCTGGGTTTTGATTTTCTTCCTCCCAAGTACAAGCTCTGGCTCTCTAGCACCTGGTTATCATGGTGACATCATTTGTGGCCCAAAGGGAGGTCAGTTTGCATCAAGAGATGCAGGCAAGGCCCTCCTGGAGGAGCATGGGATGTTACTGCCTTCTTGTAGGCATGCTCTGACCTTGAGATTAAATTCCTCCCTAGGTCACATGTTCAGCCAAATCCTCAGCCTGAGAAGATCCATCTGTCACTGCCCTGGAAAGAAAAAACTAAAAACGCCCCAAGAAGCAAAGCTGAGAAGCCTTAACCCAGCTGGATTATGGACTCTGGAAGACACTTTTAATCCCAATTTCAGTGTGGAATCTAAGTACAATGTTTTAAGTACAACATTCTAGGGGACCTGCCCCTTAGTTCAGTTCTTTAAGT
>NW_004524754.1:1423921-1430297 GCF_000260255.1 Octodon degus | reverse complement strand
TAATGAATAGAGGGATTTGTTCTAATGGTGTTTGTAAATAGGATATCAAGTCCGCATCTTGTACAGCAATTAACCACTAGGAAGAATATATGCAATGTGTTAATTATTGAAAGTGTCGTACCAATTTGGTTTGAAACTGTCTCATTGGTATTTGTTTCTCAATAAAATTATAGGAAAAAAAATTCTATCCACAGCTTGAGCACAGGGAATGATGAGCCAAGAAGATTGCTTAAGTTTAATATAGATGAACTAGGAAAACACAGAGGAGGGAATCATTAGGCTGCCCCTGAGAAAACACTGGGAAGAAGCTTTAGAGACTCACATTGGGAAGGTAGGAAAGTACCCATGCCAGATGTCTGCATGGATCTTACTAGGAAGCCCACACGCTCTCCTGTCATCTTCAGGGGAGTCAGGGAGGGAGAGGTGCACCAGAGCCTTCCCCACCTCCAAGGATCTTCCATCACCCACAGTCAAGATTAAGTGGGTCATAATAGGCTCCAGGCCCCAGCTCTCAGAAGGTGCTAGGAGCCAGGGTGCAGGAAGGTGCATTCTAGAGTGTCTGCCCCAAGAGGAGCAGCACAACACAGGTAAGGTACGGGGTTCCACCATGGGAACATCTAACAGTCTCTTCCAACTTGCAGAGTCTAGAATATTCTACTGTAACTCTTAGCAAATCCACTTTCTCCTTACAACCTATCTTCTCTTCGCCAACCATCCAGGTTTGCAATTACATGAGAGCGAGGCTGTGGCTCCTTCTTAATGGACAGCGCCCCACTGCTCACTCCACTCACTTTTCGTATTCTCCCATCTTAGGTTTTTCTAACACTGGATGACTCCACATGTATCCCCAAAGCTCTGTGACAAGAAACAACACACAGGGATTTCCCACCAGACAGATCCATGCGTACAAGCAGTGAGGTCAGCTCCCTGGAGGACTACGCTTGACAGCAGGTCACTAAGTCAGGTCCTTAAATCCTTCCTAATGCCAGGGTAAGGGCAAAGTATGTGGGATCATGATCCTCCCTGTGGCTACTAACTCCTGAGACAGCAACTTGAAAAATGCCCGTGGGAGATGAGGAGGCGCCGGCAGGAGGAGCCTCAGAGGCACTCGTGGGTTGAGTGTGGGCTTGAATGCAAAAAATACAGCAATGTCACCGGGCAAGGCTTCACCATCTCCACAAAGTCACGTTAAAGCTGGAGGCCTAGAAAACTAATTCTCAAGAGAACTCAAAGCCCCAATTTCCATCCTTGTCTGAAACACAGGATCTTAAAATGTAGGACTGACTCCTTTCACACATGAGTGAATGAGTGAATCGCTAGACAAGACAGCCTCCAGCAAAAGCTGGGCAAAGGCCTGGCAAAAAAGGATAAGGAAGCTCACATTGTCCTGTGTGCCTTGGGCTCTCTACTGTGAGCAAGCAAGGAAATCACAGCGAGTCCGCATGGGCCCAGCAGCCTCTCTGGAGTGACCATCACTTGTCTGGAGTCCTTGAGGACACGAGGCAGCTTTAGCAAACATGGAAGCAAGCGGCTGCCAGAAGCCAGGAGAAGTCCATCTGCCCTCAGACCACTCCCTCTTCGAGTTGCCCTGGCTTCTAGGAAAGCAGTAAATCCCTGCTCTCCCGAGGGAATGAACTTCCTAATTACCTGCTGGGAAGGAAGAGGAAGGCTGCCAGCTCCTACCTGGGCTGGGTCACCCAGTCGGTAGGCAAGCTGCAGTGGAAGCAGATTGCCACCCTCCAGGGCTTTCAGGCTTTCAGCTTGCTTACAGTCTGTCTGGGTGAGCCAGGGACTTGGGCAGATCAGAGGAACCACTACAAACTGCAGGGAAAGAATGAAGCGCAACATGCAGGCACCAGGAGGGTGGGCAGCGGGGGTGGGGGCAGTGCGAGCCACCCCCAGGCCCGAGGCTACTGTGTAGTCCTCAGGGCTTCTCCACACCCCAGCTGCACATGCAGGAGTCCTCCCTTGTATGTAGCCAGAGCATCCCTCAGCCGTCTCAGAGGACATCTAATGTCACAGCATAAAGCATGAGTAACTGCGCTGCACATATTCTGAGGGGTTTTCTCCTCTGTTGAGATATGATGTAGGTAGCACATGTGCACCACTGAAAAGAATCAATACCCCAGCACCAAAGTGAGAACGCCTCTCTCTGCACCAAAGAAGCTGTAGCTATGTCACTAGGACCTTGGTCCGCATTTGGATACCAAGGCCTTAGTCCTGGCCTCACCATCATTTGTGAGCCTCCCAGGCTGTCTCCTGTCCTGGGTGGGTTTCAGTTTCCCCACCCAGTTGAAAAGAAAAGCAGCTCATACTCTCCCTCTTGCCTTCTTTCTTCCCCCATGATGGCAAAACACAGTTCCCCACCCATGACCCAGACAGAGAAAAGTGAGGACCCAGAACTGGCTAACAAACCCAAGACCAACCCCACGGAGGGGTCCTGCTGGCTCACAGACACTTGCCCACCTTCACAGAGCAACCTGCTCAGAGCAGCTTTGGCAATTGCTCCCTGACACTGAACTCCACCTGCCCAGACCTGCCCTACCTCGCAGCTCCCACCTACCTACCAGCTGGTTGCGGACCAGCAGCATTCTACTGGCCTAAGCAAAAGGCTTCCTAGGAGGAAAACTTGTCCTTAAAATGCATTGTTGTTGTTGTTGTTAATAATAAAATCATTTCATTCCAAAGACAAATACACATGTGTTCTGGACCGTCTGCAGTTTATTTCTCTCTACCAGTGCTGATAGTATAAGGGTCTCTTGATTCCTCCCATGAGTTACTGTGCAGTCTGCAATGTCCCGGGACAGGCTGGGTCACCACAACCCAGCAGGAGGTGCCTAGGGTGAGCAGAGGATGGTGATTGCCGTTTAAAGGGGAGGAACATGAAACGAAAGTGTAGGAGGACAGAAAATGGTTGTGAAGAGAGGTGAGATGTGGGGAGAAATGCTCCCTCCTTTCCCTTTAAATTTGATGCGGGACTTTTCAGGAAATTAAACACCGAGACTATTAGCATCAGATAGAAAACAGATGAGGTTAAGGCATCAAAATACTACAGCAGATTCCCTGAGCGGGCAGAGAGGGGACATGTGTAAGCAATCACAGCAGTATTTCTGGAAAAGACCTTTTATGTTTTTAATACTTAACACTTCATAACAGGGACTAATAGGAGGGATAAAAAGAAGCCTGCTCAAAAAGCAGCTTGGGAGATGAATGGTTTTCCAGACAACAGAGTTGGGAGAAGGAACCTTCTTGAGCTTTGGTCCCTCATCCCGCCTGCCCTCGCCCCCATCCTCTGCTGCTGATGGTTGGGCGTGAGGGTGGGCAAAGATGGCATGAGGAGCAACACCTGGGTCCCCACCAAAGCGCCTGGGACCATGCTGTAGGTGCTGGGTAATGGAAATGGGGTGGAAACACAGCCACCGAGCCAGTGTATCACAAGCAAAATGAGGAGATGAAGGCAGAGGCCTGGAGGCGTGCTGTGCAGTGAGGAGCTAAGGGACTCTGCCCCTCCCCTCTCTGTAACCTCGGATTTGAGCTTCTTAGAATACGCAGCATCACAGAGCATCCTCCTTCAGCTTTTGCACCTGTAATTTGGGAGTGGTGAGATTCTATGAGCCTGTCTATAGCACAGGAAAACGTAATTTAAAAATGACTACAAAAGAAGCCACAGTGGTATGGACAAGTGGGCATTTGGGGCAGGGACACTAGATTTGGGGAGCAAGGTCATCCAGAGCACCTGTCTGCGAAATCTTGAGCAAGGTGCTCAGTTTCTCTGTGTCTTGGTTTCCATATCTGTAAACTAAGGAATTTGGGCCATCCTTGCTTCTTAATTGATACTATACTGTCTTGTTGAGGAGGTGGGATAGGTCCTTAGTGGATGACTGCCAGGTCTGTTTTGAATGGTTAGCATTGCTAGTCCCCCAGGAACTGCCAGGAACACTCCACAACACACACAGTCATGGTCATATCCAGAAGTGACCCTCACACTTCCAAATGCTTGGGAGTGGGCCAGCTATAGAAATAAAACACTAAAAAACAGATAAATATTTGTAACCAGTTCACTACGCATCCATAGTGTCCCCCACAGCACAAAGCAGGCTTACCTTTCTGTCATTCATATCATCTCCTGGACTGTCATATTCACCCTGTAGAAGAATAAGGGATGCCAGATAAGGCCAATGAAAGTATCAGAAACAGATGCCACATGAGAAAGAATTTTCTTTTTTTATCCTCTAGTTTCATCTCTTTTTTCATTTCCATTTAAGGAAGGCCAAAACATTGGCATGGAAAGGGGCCAATATTCCATTTTCTTAGTCATCACCACTTGTGATGTGTACTGGGATAGCTTCTCACACAAGGATGCTTTCCTTCCAATGCTTTAGACAAAAGCCTGTTCCTATGCACAACAAAGGCAAAGCTCTCCTGCCCAGATGTAGGCTGGCACATCATAGGAAAATCACCACATGCCATAGCATGACCACTCCTGTTCACAACTGGTACAACTGGGCTTTTTATACCACAGCAGACAAGTCAGGAAGGGAGACCCCCATCGAAGCTATTCCTGTTGGGCAGTCTCACATGGCACCACTGCATGACAGACACTAAAGATGCAACCCATCCAAAGAAGGGCAAAGACAGGAAGTATGCAGTTCAAGAGCCAATTGAGTCCTTCATGAATTGTCTTGACAAATACCATAGCATTGCATCATGGGATGTACATAACATTACTCCCAGCCAAGGAATGCCTCCAACACACTGTGTAACCCCAGTACCCTTGAGTTTCTTTCCATAGCCTTCACCAGTCTCTCTTCTCTCCCGCATGTGAGGGCTTTCTGCTCACACTTCGACCAGGACAAAGGCAGAGAGTTTAGGAAAGCGCAAATAAAAACCAGCTCCTTTTGCCAGTTCCACTAGAAACACAGTTCTAGACCACTGGCAAAATTAATCTGAGCATTATTGCCAGCACCAAGTGGGCCACAGTCTGATAAGGTATTTTAATGTCATAATTCTCTTTTCCTCTCCCTGCATACATTCATCCATCGCTGTGACATGTGTTGTTCAGCTTCTGGAAGACTTAAAGCACTCCGATGGCAACAGTACTTACATCATGAAGTGGGTAGGCAGCCTCATAGATATTGTTTGCTATCAGAGAGTTAATACCTAGAGAGGAAAAGAAAGGGAGATTAATAACCCAAAGGGCTATAGAGGAGATGGAGATAGATAGATAGATAGATAGACAGACAGACAGACAGACAGACAGACAGATAGATAGATATCATAAACTCTCACCCACCTCCCCGCTAGGAGTCTCTGCATTCTCATCTATAGCCTTCTGGTCTAGAATCTTTTGTCCAAGCCTTAGTTCTTAACAGAATAACCCTCATTTCCCAAATACAATGTCATGCTTTCAACTCAAGTATGTTCTCTCAAATTTCACATTGTTCAAAAACTCAGACACTTCCAGCCCAAACACTCTGCACCCCCACCAGCATCAAATGGCCCCTCAAAAGTGAGAGGCCTTTGCATTCATGACAGCATGGGCTTGGCTGCACAGACACATATGACTCTGATCAATAAAAGCTAGAGCCAGAGATGCCCCCAACTCCCAGGAGCCAAATTCCTGCCCTCTCTTGCTCCTTTCCATAGCAGTGCCTGTTCCACCTTCTGCACCTCAGCTCCCCTGAGATCTGCAGCTTTCGGTGAGTACCAGCTTCCCTGAGGTCTGGGCAACCTTGGGACTTGCTAGGGACTCTCTAGGGCTCCCCTTTCAGCAGGATCATGAGGCAAAACTATTTTTATGATAGTACTGAGACATTTTGCTATTTCATTATTTTCTCACAAGTATACAGTGGGGTTTTATGCTATGTAATAACACTATCCCCTGGTGGTGAGTGGAAAGTGTGCTTGTGGTTGGTTGGTTGGTTGATTGGTTGGTTGGCTTATTGTTTGATTGATTGATTGATTGATTGATTGATTGTGACAGTGTCTTGTCATGTAGTTCGATCTAGCCTTGAAGTCACTACACAGCCCAGGCTGACCTCAAACTTAATGGCAATCTTTCTGCATCAGCCTCCCAAGAGCTGGGATTGCAGGGGTGCACCACCACATTTGACTTGTTTGTATATTCTTGTGAATTGGATGGACATAATAGCTTCATAATGCATGGATGGATGGAAATATCAGAGTTATTCTCATTAATTTGTACAACTAATATGTGGTAATAATTATAAGAAAGGAATATTTTGAGCCAAAACATTTTCCCAATTTTAAGTTCTAAAAGAATAAATGCTGAGCAGGAGAGATCACTTAAAATTCTTTCAATAGTTTTTGTAAATGTAAAGGTGCCCTGAAACAAAAAAGTTTGTAAACCACACAT
>NW_004524754.1:1415092-1423715 GCF_000260255.1 Octodon degus | reverse complement strand
AGCAATGAGACAGTTTCAAATCAAATCAAAAGTACAGTTTCAACAAATAATACACTGCATATATTCTTCTTAGTGGTTAATTGCTGTACAACATGCAGACTTGTGATCCTACTTACAAACACCATTAGAACAAATCATTCTATTCATTAAGAGAATGTGTTTGCTTCATTCTTGACTTTATCCAGAGACTACAAAGCAGTTTCTATGTCCTGTCTGAGCCAGGCCACCAGCTTGCAGATGAGCAGGGAGATATTCTCCCCAGCTCCCAGGACCAAGGATTTGGCTGTACAAGAATCCACATTTAATGGAGGAAATGGAGGTGGAGAAGGAGGTTTCTGGTACACAGTGATTTCCCTTGTCTAATACTTACCTGCCTGAACTATTCTTTCCACAGACTTAGACAGTAGTGGGATGAAGAGATACTGATTTTGGAAAGAACACTATGGTGCCCAAAGGATAAGAATTCTATATTTTCATAGCTCTGGATAAACAACAAGGTTGGATAACAATTAGGCAACATTTACTCACTAGAAGTCATTGCTATCCACCTCCTCCCAATACCTCCTGCACAGTTTTAGAGAGTGGCGAAGACCCCAGACAGCCCTCTCTCCTCCACCAGCACCTCTGCCTCAAACCTTGCCCCGCTTCACCACAGATCTAGGACGAGGGTGCCACACAGGCCACACTGTGCGCCCATGAGGGAGCAGAGGTTAGGGATGCAGCAGGGCTGGCAGAGTGGATGGCCACTCTTCCAGTGAGTCGAGAGCTGAGCATTCTGGGGTTGCTGCTGGGCCAGAGCCAGCAATCCTGTCCTGACTTTAAGTTTCCTTGTTGGCATGAACATAAAATGTGAGAGAGAACTTTGGGGGTGAGAGGAGCATGGGGCGGGTGAAGGGGGTGCAGACAGGGAGGGGTGCCTGGGAGGTCGGACGAGCTGCAGATTTGTTTTACTCACATGACTACAATTTCACTGAGAGCATCATTAATCAGTTCAAGAGCCCTAACCACAGTCATGTGAAGCCACCCTACAATAATCAAAGGGAGGAGCCTCAAGCTGGAAGGGGCTGGGGGAAGGGGTTAGTTCAAAGCTACAAAACTGCTGTCGACATGGATAGAGGCTGAAACATCACAGGCAAGTAGAGCTCCAGCTAAACCATACCCCAGGAATTACCCCCAATCCTTGCACCGACACCCCATGATTGCTGTGCAACTGTATGTGCCCTACAGATAGTTCTTAAACTGTGCTGGAAAAATTAAACAAGTGTTCCACTTCGCTTAACTCTTCTGCTAATTCTCAGCTTCACTTAGCACAGTAGCTGAGTGTCTGGAAGCGTTAGGCTGACGACCTGAACTCCTGGGTCCAGCTGCCAGAGCCTCAAGAAGATTTCAGTCTAAATCTGTGCACCCCGCCTCCACTGCGCCTCAGAGCTTCCTGTGATCCGAGCCTAACCCTAACCTCAAGCAGGCAGCCCACGCCCCCTCGAGGACATTGCTGGCTTGATGCTTTGTGTCTCCCAGAGGCTTGCAAGATGACTGGGCAAGAAAGCATTCTTCTTTCACCTGCACTTCTCAAGTCATGTAGCCTGGAATCACAGAGATGCCGGTCAGGAGGGTCACCAGCCCCACGGCGGCAGCTACTCACTCTTTGCCTGTTCATCAAGGACACCAGCCCTCCTCACAAGTTTTTTTGGCCTCCCGTGCTGAGGAGGAAATTTTAGATTCTAGTTGATTATTCTGCCTTCTAAGACAGGAAGTCTAGGCTAATGGCTCTTTGCCTTAGAGCAAAGATTCAGGTTTTGAAACCTGAGTTGTTCCTAAACTCAGAAAAATCTAGGGCCTGCCAAGTATGTAACTGAACATTTCTCCATGCCTCATGGCTGGGTACTTTCTGCAGGATACCTCAATAGTATAGGATGGATGATCCCACTGGATCCCAGTCAGTGTCTGCTGGGCAAGGGAGGGGAAGAGCGCAAAAGGAGGAAGGAAAAGGGAGGGACTCTGAACAACAGCCATAGGGCTACAACATGACCCAGGAGTGGGCACACGCTGGCCCCTTGGTATACCCTCATACTTCAGAAACCAAGATTCTACCCCCAAACAAGCATGGAAATCAGTTTGAAAAGGGAATAAATAATCAAACTTTTAAAAAAAAAGTTTCTGCTTTGAAAATTGAAATTCTAATTTTTTCCCTTTCTTTTCAAAAAAAAAAAAAAAAAAAAAAAAAAAAAAAAAAAAAAAGGCTAATTGGTTCCATCACATGCCATCCATCTGGCCATAATGGTAAAGCTTTCTTTTTCAAGATCGCATCTATAGTCTTTCTGTAAAGCCATACACCCAGAGAAGGGCAAGGAGAGAGGACCCCCCCCTCAAGCTTTTGTCTTATTACTCCCAGAGTAGGGATTGGAAGAAGAAAGCTCCAAAGACATGTTCCCTTCCCTCTGGTCCCCAGAGAGCAGCAGTGCCTCCAGTCAACCACAGCATAACCTCTCAGGGCCCCTCATTGGTCTCCAAGTCTCCTCCAAGTCTCCAGGCACTTCAGACCTGTTGCTTGCAACTCTGGGCCCCAAAGGAGAAGCTCTGCTTCCTCTCCATCCACTCTACAGCCTGGTCCAGCAAAGCCTGGAATCCCTGTATTCCTCCACGTCCAGGGCCACTAGGACCAAGAAGCATGACCAGAGTGGGCTCAGGCCCTGGCACTGCTACCTGAAAACACACGCTCGCCATCCAAAGCCTCACATTTAGCTCCAGAGACATCTCTGTTTCCTGGACACAAAAGCCCAACCAAAGTGCAGAGTTTGCAGTCTGCCTCCCAGAGAGAGGTTCATTAAATCTACAAATGCTTCTAGGTGACAGGGACCACACTCTACTCCCTGCAGGCTAAACTCAAAGGAAACTTTCTTCCACTGGGACAGGTACTTGGAAGAATGGTGCCATGCTCCTGACCGCCCATTTGGTTTTGATTCCCCCCAGAACAAGGCCCAGTCGGCCCTGCATTCCGCTTTCATCCCTGCACTCCAGCCGGACGTAAATCGAAACCAGAGCCCACAGACGGTGCATTTAACAGAGACTATATTTACCCATCACCAAATTGTCTTGACGTGTGCTTAATTACTTAAATGCCTTTAATCCCAAGCCTTTTCTTCTAACAAAATATAAACCAGTTCAGCTGGATGAATGATAAACCAGATGTTTACAACACACAACATGCTCTGGCTTCGGTCAAAATAATTAAGACATCGTCTCCTGAGAAGAAGGAGATGCCCAAAGCATACATTTGCTTAAATGCTCTGACACCAAAATGTCCATGAAAATGGAGCTCCATCAATTTGTAACTCTCTGTCCTTGAAGAGGCAATAATGACTTCCATATGAAGGAGGAAAAAAGGTGTCTGTCCCCCTCTGAGAGGTCAAGGAGGTTTGGGTTTCCTTCCCTAGTAAAGCTTCCTTGAAAGTCAACCAGTGATGGAGTAGATTTCTAGAGCCCTTACTGCTGACCTCAGGAAACATGACATTGATTAAGGAGGTATCCCAGGACCAGACCAAGTTTACAACCATTCACAAGCTTCCACCACCAGATAGAACCTAAGTTGCAAATATTATGAGTCTCTGGACATGGTGTGTACATCTTCTTCCAATCCCTACTCTGGGAGTAACAAGACAATAAGGAAGGGAGAGAGGGAGAGGGGAAGAGAGGAAGAGAGGAAGGGAGAGAGGGAGGGTGGGAGGAAAATTTTTTGAGTCCTAGCTGCTGGTAAGTAGCATATGAAAGGGGACTCGACGCTACATGTTCACACAACAAATTTCACAAAAATGACAAGAAATGGTAGACTTTTGGCAGAAAGACTTAGAAAATGAGTGGCCAAGTCCCCAGGGGTCGAGAACTCTGCCTTCCCAAATGCAATTAGCTGAGGAAGCCTACAACGTCCCACCCTTTCTGTACTTTATCTTTGTGTTCTTGTTTTGTTTTGTTTTTTCTTTAGCTAAATTTAGTGCCCCTACAAGCACCTGCATGGATGGTTAAACACACAGGCATTGGTCTCTGGCCCCTGCAGGTTCAGATTCAGCATGCCTGCCATGAGATATGGACAGCTAGGATCTAATGAGTGGCCCACGAGAGTCTGACATCCCCTGAAGTCACCCACACCTGAGCAATGTCACATAGACCTATGACATAGGAAGGATGACAAAGGAGTCCAAATTGCCCTTCTATCCATCCTCCACAGATGACTGGAGTCCTCCTGGCTCACCTTTTCCCTTTCCACTCTGTCTATTCCTCTCTTCCTGAGGTCCACAGAATCATGCACCACAGGTGTTTCCCACCGCCCTGGTATCTGTCCCCTGTGAACCTACAAGAAAGGGAGTCTCTGCTCAGGCCTCAGGAAACCACATGGCCTCTTGGAATCTCAGAGGCCAGGAAGGGACAGAGCTTTCGAGGGGCTTCAAGAGCGTGGGCAAGACCTTGTTCAATAGAGACAAAATCAGGTACAGAGAGGGAATGTGGCAGACAGTAAAGTTTCCTAGCTTGTCATCTTAGAGCTGGAACTGCCACCTATTCAAAACCTTGATAGATGTGTGCCTGCTGTCTGCTTACCCTCTAGGTACATGCCCACCCTGCTGCATCTTACATAAACAGGCTGCATGGCCTGTGACTTCCTTCTGAGTCCAGTAGGTCACACAGAACGAGGATAGTGTTTAGATCCCTGGCCTACTGCTGCACCCTGCACGTCTTGAAGATTCAGAGGGAGGGTGACAGGAGTAAAGAACTACAGGAATACACAATATATCAAAGCTGAGGTCAGGTGGAGTCCTTTCTTCTAGTGGGAGAAAGCACGCTGCTAAGCACCCATCATGCATTTATTTATACAATCAACATGTGAATAAGTTTATGGAACTTAAGGAGAGGAGCTGAAGAAAATCTAATCTATTAGCATAACAGTGAGTCTTGGCGGCTCGATGGGGACAACTGGTGGCTTTATGTGACAAGAGAAAACTGACTATTATCTCAAGGGAAGGCCGAATCACTATGTGCATCAGCTCCCTGAGCTGTGCACACTTCTCATGAGGCCCAGAAAACTCAAGAGAGGCAGTGGCCTTGTCCTAGATACCAGAAGTGCAGATAGCTATGCCCCAACAGCCTGCTTCCCAGATAGCCACCTGCACATGCCTCTTTTTAGCCCAAATCCACTCTTCTGTCCTCTGGGAACCTCTCATCCATCACAGGTCTGGGGGAAGTGAGAGCTCTACCTCTATCACCGTCCCTGGAAGTGCCCCTCTGTGCCAGGGTCTGTGTAATCAGTCTCTATAGCCACCTCCCTTGAATCTTCCCAAGTTGAGCAGGCCATTAATTCCTGTCGGAATCCTACCTCTCTCTCCAGAATTGCTCCAAGTCTGTCTCCTGCTTCACTTGTTCTCCTGGCATGCATTTCTCTCCCTGGACAGCCATGAGACTTACGTCCCCTTATTGAGCAGAGCCTCATCATGAAGGCTTTCTGCTCCACATGAAACACCTCTCCATTCTCTCTTCATTTTTATCTCCTTTCTTGATTTTCTTCTTCTTATGCAGATCCCTCCATGACATACTAGTTTACTAATTTATTGATTTATTCTCAGTCTCTCATCACTAAAATACATACCTTATCAGGACAGGGGTTAGTGTTTAAATCTCTACTCAACTGCCTACTTCTAGAATGTGAATGATACTCAATAAATATTTGTTGAATGAATGAATATTACATTGAGAAGATCTAGGCTTCCACCTTTCCCCCAAAACTTCCATTTATCAATTGATTGACTTCAAGGGCTCTGAAAAGGAGCCAAGAAACCTCATCCTAAATTTGGCTCTAAATCTCCCACTACAGGCACACAAATTATTCTCTGTTGTGCAAATAACTGACATCTGTTGGGCCTAATTTGCATGGTGCTCAAAGGCCAAATTAGATAACAAATATGAAAATGCTTTGAAATTCATACAGCTATGCAGGTATGTGCTTTATTTGTAGAGAGCTCTCTCTCCTAGTCATCTTAGCCCTCGCTACAGAATACCCAAAACAAGCAGACACTATCTACCGACAGCTACTGTGCATCCCATAAAATCTGTTTTCCCTAATGGCGTGTGTCTTATCCACGGAAGAATCCTCCCAGCAAACCCCCTTCAGTTTCTCTTTATCCAAGTTAACAAGCTTGCTTTTCTTTCTCCTAAACTGCAAAGCAAACTCAAATAAGAACCTCAAAGTCAAGAAATCAGAGTAGTGTGTAATAATCCCAATCATGTTTGAGAAACCGTTCAAAACGATGTCCTTAATGATGATCCTCAGTCATCCAGAAAACGTCACCCGTGAGTGACACAGAGAACACCTGTGTGTGTACTTGCTATAGGAACACCGGTACTTTGGTGACAGATTGGAAAGACCTCAATTAAGATTAATAAAAATTTAAAAAAAAAAGATGCTGGTGCAGGCAAGAACAGCTAGAATCCTGCCATACTCCTCTTTCTCTTAGGATCAGGGTTGCATTTTCAGCTGAACTGCAGAAACACAAGGGCCTTCTGGTTTGAATATTGTATTCTTTTTTTTTCTCTCTCTCTCCTTGTTTTGACATTCTATTTTAATTGTGTCTTTCCTGGTTCTTGTTTTTTGACTTATTATTTATATTAGGCCATTTTATTGTTTGCCTTGTAAGCCACCTCGGAAATTTTGTGGAACAAAACAGAGATATAAATAAATCACTACAACTTGCAATATAGGTTAAAGTGCTGTGAAAGTAGGCATTCGATAGAAATGTGTTGTCTACGAAGAAAAACGTGATGATGTTAATTGGGAGAGTTGCTGGATTATTATCTTTCCCACTTTCTCATTTTTGGATTAGGCAAAATGAGAAAGTAAAGCTCCATAACAGCATCACAAAAGTTAGCAATCCTATAAAAGGAAATGGCAAGCGAGGAGGAGGAGGAAGAGAAGGAGGAGGAGGAGTGCAGAAACCCGTACTTCCAGGTCTTTGCTCCCTTTGCTCCTCTTTCTGTAAAATAACTATTCTCTAGAGGAACATAAGGCAATGTAAGTTTCCCCTCTGCCCCTTGGAAATCCAGAGGGAAGGACAAGAAAGTCAAAACTGACCTCGTGGCTCCAAGACCCACATTACCAGGAAGCCTTGGAGAGGTATCACATTGTTTCCAGTCCTCTAAGGAAGACTGGGAAGAAGCCCAAAGAGCTTAGAGGGTGCTCGCTTTTCATAGGCAGAAGTCAAATCACTTGAAAACGGATCTTCAGGTTATGCTCCACTAAGAAGCAGAGTGTAGTCACAAGTACAACAAAGGTAGTGAGTTTACTCTGAAATTAAGACTTTATAGATGCCACCTAACTCCACTCCTAGTTCACAGCACCCCAGAAGTAGTGGAAACACGATTGGTATAAGGACATCCAAGTTCTAGACCCACTACTGCCAAATCTAAGTCAGCATGTGACCCAGGCAAGTCGCCAGTCCTCCTTGTGCTCATTTCTAAATGGAGATGATAATTCTTGGCATGCCTACTTTCCCTCAGAGCTATGAAGCTAGCACTAGGTATTTTCTGCTGATATTTAGAAACTCACACGGGAGCTAATTTCTTCCTATGCTTTGTTCCCCTTATGCTCTCTAAGTGTTAGAGCAGTCACACCGTCTCGTGATTATCCATTTGCATGTCTGTGTGCTTGGCTACACTGAGAGCCCCTGAAGGGTAGAAGAGGTCAAACTCATCTTGACAGCCCTCAGCTTCCATCACGCCATCTGACACATAGCAGGCGCTCAGCAAACATCTTCTGAATGTCGAAAACGAAAGATGACACCCAGCCACAAAACCCTCATGCTGTCTGACTTTGAAACATCACAGAAATAAGTGTCAGACTTTCAAGAGAAAAAGAAAACAAAACTAAAATTCTATTGACTTTCCAACAATGTGGACTTGTCCCCCAAAGTGTGCTTCAGGTTTTGATTATTGTTGTTTTAGTTTTGTATAGGATTTTTATTTTGTTTTTTGTTGCTGTTTGTATTTATCTGAGTTTGTTTTTTTTTTAATTACTAGGAATTGAGCCCAGGGCCTTCACTTTGAGTTACATTTCCATTTTATTTACTTATCACATTTTAGACAGAATCTTGCTAAGCTACCAAGTCAGGCTCAAACCTGCAGTCCTGTTTCAGCATCCCAAGCCATGTGATTGCAGGCATGTGCACCTGCCATGGTCATTAGTTTTTAAGAACTTTCCACCTTAGAAAACAAACTAACAGCTGCCTATTTAAGCTTTACAAAAACTCTGTAAGATAGGTATTATCTCCATTTACATAAAAGGAAACTGATTTATAAAGAAGTTATTTCATTTGTTCATTAAGACACTTAGGAGCCGGGCATGGTGGTTCAGGCCTGTAACCCAGGCACTAGAGAAGGTCAGCCTGAACCACATAGTGAGACCACATAGTGAGGAGGAGGAGGAGGAGGAGGAAGAGGAAGAGGAAGAGGAGGAGGAAGAGAAGAAAGAGGAGGAGGAGGAAGAGAAGGAGGAGGAGAAGAAGGAGGAGGAAGGGGAGGAGGAGAAGAAGAAGGAGGAGAAGGAGGAGGAAGAGAAGGAGAAGGAAGAGAAGGAGGAGGAAGAGGA
>NW_004524754.1:1411169-1414992 GCF_000260255.1 Octodon degus | reverse complement strand
GGAGGAGGAAGAGGAGAACGAGGAGGAAGAGGAGGAGGAGAGGGAGGAGGAAAAGGAGGAGGAGAAGGAGGAAGAGGAGAAGGAGGAGGAAGAGGAGGAGGAGAGGGAGGAGGAAAAGGAGGAGGAGAAGGAGGAAGAGAAGGAGAAGGAGAGGGAGGAGGAGGAGAAGGAGGAGGAAAAGGAGGAGGAGAAGGAGGAAGAGAAGAAGGAGAGGGAGGAGGAGGAGGAGAAGGAAGAGGAGAAGTAGGAGGAGGAGAATGAGGAGGAGGAGGAAGAGGAAGACACATAGGAATGTACCAGTAACTGCTATAGGATGGGGAGGCTTGGCATTTTTTAATTAATGAACTAATGCAAATGAGCTAAGTGAAATGTGCAAAGCAGCCGTTTAAGGGCACTGGGGCACAAAGAACAAATCAGACACATCTCCAGGGTTCACCGCCTGGAGAATCATAACAATGTTTGTAGATAGCAAGCAAGCAAGAGCCTGAGTCTGATGTCAGGAATCTGGTCTGGGTGTAGGCATTGGTGAGACTGGGGAGGGACACAGGTATGACATTAGGGCAAAGGGAATGGTGAGAAAAAAGTCAGGGAGGCTGGAAGCCATGCCAACAGGAAGAGGGACTGGAGAGAGCAGATATGAGACAGAAGTGCACACGTGGGTCCCTGAGGCTCCAGGAAAGGCCTCCAGGGAAGTGTCCACACAGCAGCTGCGTATGGAAGTGCTGGGCTGGATGCGGTGAGACCAGGAATAAAAGTAGTCTTGAGTAATCTGTATAGAGGCACTGAGAGAGACAGAAACAGAGAGGTGGAGAGAACACAGGAGGAAGAAGACAGGACAATGAAGAGAAGGGGAAAGAAGGATGGAGAGAGGCGGGGGAGGAGAGAAAGGAAGAAAGGAGGCCAAAGGAATTTGGGGAAGACAACACTGAAAATACAAAAGAGGAGTCCAATAGAACCCTGGATATTAGCTATCAGAAGACAGGTGCTCAGCAAAGAAACTTGGAAAGGATACAGCAGGGGAAAGATGAAGAGGAAGGACACAGAAGGTGGGCAGGAGGAGGGCACCACTCGTGACGGAGGTAACAATGGGAGGCAACTGGGGAGTGTGAAGGGTGAAAAGTCACGGAATTGAGGAGTGGCTCGGCAAGAGGTGAAGATGAACTCAAGAGATTTGAAAGGGGCTCTGAGAAGACAGGAAATGAGTTTTGAACACTTCACTCACTTGGTGGTTCTTGGGCAAGCTGGAAGCTCAGGACCACGGCTCCCACCAACCTGTGCACCTGGGTGGGGGCCAGTACCGCAGCCCTCACTCTTTTATGCCTTACCGGACAAGTAACCTGACATGGAGGACTCCATTTTTCACTGGAGCATTGCTTAGAATTTGGTGGCAAGATGAGCACATCAAAGTAACAGATGCACCGCTAGCGGTCTCCTGAGAAGACAAGCCCTTTTCTAAAAGTCCTCTCCCTATAGGAAACATGTTCTGATTCCTTCTTTAGCACTGCTCCCTCATCCTGAGGCGGCCCAGGAGCCATTGGCAAGCTCTTGCAGGTGAGCTATAATTAGGGTCACCACCTTCATTGCTCCTCAGCTCAGCATCCTTTTCCACTCACTGGGGGCAGTGCTAGGTGACTTTGGGGCCTTCTCAACTGAAAGCTGCCTTGTGAGCCCAAGACTCCACCACCACTAAGCAGATTCAGAAGGTGGCTCTCAGTAAGGATGCAGAAGCTGATTTAGGTCAGCAGCTGCTTGGGCACAAGAGTGCAGTCTTGTGGAGCAGTCCCTGAGGACGGAAACTTATGTGTGCAACTCCAGTGTGAGTTTCCAAAGAGAAGCCTCAAGGGGCCATGGTCTGGGTTCTTCCTGTCACCCATCAGTCTTTTGCAGTTTGTCAAGTCAAACCACTGGCCTTCAACTACCAAGGCCCGCAGATTGAAATCAGGACCTTGCACTTGCCAGGCAGGCACTTATGGCACTGAGCTATCTCCCTGGCCTGCAAAAGTATTTCTTAAACACCCTCAGGTTTGCAAAACCACGAGACAAGTTGATTATGCGGTACAAGGAGAAGAAAATGCTGCACTCAAGAGAGACACGTCCCAACCCTACCAGCCTTCCTGTGTGGCCTTGGCCGAGTCACGTCCACACCCACGCCTGATGGTCTCTTCATACACACAGGAAGCAGTTTGAACCAATGGACCTCTGCGGTGCTTATCAGCTTAAAATAAAAGCGGGTGGTGTTTGGAGGAATTATTAAAAACTATTGGAGGAAGGGCCCTTGAATGATGGGGATAAAACAAAGCGTGTTGGCGGCACAGAGCAAAGAAGCGTCTATCCCAGCAAGAAACCCGCAACTTGCTCCTCCCAGGGCAGCGCGGGTTGGGCGAGACAGTGCTGTGAACGTGGAGGCTCCTTACCCATCGTGTTGTTGGCTCGAGAACAGGCCGTGCGCTTCAGGATCTCATGCACCTGAAAGAGGACCACAGAGAGCAGTGAGCACCACGGCCACACGTGTCACCGTCGTGCCCAAGAACCCCCGACACCCCCTCACACTGGAGTGCTCACAGACGCAAAGAACACACCAAGGGAGACGGCTAAGGGGCTCTGTACCCCCTGCAGTTACAGGAAGTGAAGGACAAGGGAAGCAAGGGGCTCCCTGAAGGGCTCCACACTGTGAAGGCCCTGCTGCAGACGCCTGAGGAGAGCTGGGACAGGGAGTCTTGGCAGAGAGGTTCCAAGCCCATCCTCCCCTCAGAGCCTCCCAGAGAGCCACCTGAGGAGTTGGGGAGACAGTACTCCTGGAAGCTCTGCAGGCTGCAAAGGGGCCGCCGAGGCTCTTTCTCAGGCTCATCTTGAGTCCTGGTGCTGCCTCCCTGTCAGAGCGGATCTGTTGACCCTCAGAGAACCGTCTTAAAGCTCCCTCCTGCTCAGAGAGAGGCTGCCAAAGGCTCCTGCACCTATCAGGTGTGCAGAACTCCCTGACTGCACGCTCACAGGGGACAGGGCCTTTCTGGAAAGGGAAGGGATGCTCCCCGCTGAGGGACCTAAGCCACACGTGCCAGCCAACTCAGGACTCCCAAGGACCTCAGATCTGTGCCAGGCTGAAAGCAGATGCCAGGCAAGAACGTCTGCTTGGGAACAAACCGCAGGATGGATCAGGCACCAACAAAGAGGGGAGGCAGGAAGATGTTTACATCTGCCCCTGACTCCTGCAGACACAGCCCACGCGGAGCGGCTCTCAGAACAAGGCTAAGGGCCCCGGCCACCACCTTCCTTGGCATGAGGCAGACTAAGGAAACGTTTCCAGAGAGACGAATAACAGGAGGTGCGCTGTCCCGTCATTATTCACACTCCCGTACTCTGGCCACAGACTGAGAAGCGGGAAATAAATCCCTTCCAGCAGAACGGGGCCCCAGCGCGTTTGATTCTGCTTCTAATGCACTACAGTAATTCAACGGCAATAATAATTAGGAACAGCATGTATATGCATTGTATTATTTTACAATCACTTCGTAATTATCGGGTAATCTCCCAACACCCCGTAACTCCCCCACGGTTGTGGGATCCAAGCCACAGTGAGATGTAATTGCACTGCAATAGTAGCATCAAAGGAAATGAGAAGTTGACACCTTTTTCCATAGAAAGAAAAAGGAAATCATATGTTCATTTTTAACCCTTCCTAACCACAAGGCTGAGTGCCCGAGGCATGTCCTGGCGCAGCCGGAAAGCCGAGGCGTGAGCGTGACTTTCCTTTGTGAGGGAACTGCTCTGAGCAGTCGCTCGCTCGGCCACCTCTCCTCCTCCTCCTCCTCCTCCTCCTCCTCCT
>NW_004524754.1:1359424-1410694 GCF_000260255.1 Octodon degus | reverse complement strand
AAAACCCACTACTATTATGGACTACTGGACTCTATTGGGAGATTCTGCTGAATTCAAGTACCTACAATATTTAAATGAAAATGTAATGCCCTTCTCTGACAAAACTAACCAAAAAAGTGAGATAGAAATATACAACCCTTTTGTATAGAGAGGTTTGTTACAACAGTGTTTGAGACAGGATATCAGGTCTGCATCTTGTACAATCAATAACCACTAAGACAACAATATGCAGTAATCGGTCGTGTAACTATCTCATTGATATTTGTTTCTCAATAAAATTATATTTTTTTTAAATGGAAGGACTTTGGTCACAAACGTTATCTCTCTGCTGATTTGGCTGGTGACTTTATTCTTGGAAAAGTTGGATGACTCTAGCAATTTTTTTAAAAGAGCAAACTAAAAATAGTGAAAAAAACAATAGAAATGATCCAGAATTTCACTAAACAAAATGATAGGAATTCAACAGTGGTCACTGTATTGCATATTGTTGTCTTCAAATTAGTTATTCAAATTACCAATTTTAAACATGCAAAGTTGGTTTAAAAATTTTTTAACAATTAAAAAGGAGAGAAAGCAAGTATTTAAGCATTAACTGCTCTTTTCAATAGACCAGCAGAAATCAGCAGTACAACCCAGGCTGTCCTGTACATATGCATAGATACTTCTTTTTCCCTTCCTTTCTTCTTTCTTTTCTCCTGTGCCTCATGCCAGGTGTTCCTTCCCTTTAAAAGGTTTCTTTCCCTTTCACAGTATCTACTATACCTTTCAGATCCTATTTACTGTTTCAGGTTCTTAAACTAGGGAGACAATATAACACTTTCATATGCAGTCTCTAGTTGCATCCATTTACCTATATCCAGCATTTTGAATGTAAATTTACATAGTTTCTTGCTGTAGAGATGCAAAGAGAATGAACACAGTATGCAGTGGCCCAGCAATCAGAAGGATGCTTCTACTTGTTCTGATACTAACAGTCTGTATGAACTTTTTCAGCAATTGCTTCTCAGACCCTCAGTGTCTTCAACTACAAAACAGAGGTTGCCTACCTAACTGGTAGGCAGCCTACAGCATCTCTAGCAGAGTGTGCGTGTGTGTGTGTGTGTGTGTGTGTGTGTGTGTGTGTGTGTTTCTAAGAAAGGCTTCAGTGGGGAATCCATAAAGCAGAGAGGTTCCTCTCAAACCTGGGAGAGGGAAGTTGGTTATACTGTTGATTGCTAGAAGTGTGGAGAAGCTCTTGGATATGCCTCTTAGTTGCTAGGCAACATCATTCAAATGATGAGAGGTAGCAGGGAGGACAGGAGAACCCCCTGCCAACCATCTGCTCTGCCTTTCCCAAACACCTTCCCCAATTCAGCACATTCATTTACTTACAATGCGGCTACGTGTGGCATTGTCAAAGAAAGAATCCTTTTCCTGGATGTTGTACCTGGAGACACCAACAAAGCAAATGGTCAATAAACCCACATCCAAGACCACGTCCAGACCAGCCCAGAGGAGTCCTTCTGAAAGTGACAGGGTTGGAAGTGTAAAGTGCACATGCTCACATTCCACGGTGCTTATGCTTCTTGTGTGTGCGCTGCGAATAAACCAAGGCCTCATGCATGCTACACATATGAGCTACTGCCCCAGCCCTATATGGTGTTTTGACCTAATAAATCTGAAAACTGACCATAGGTCTACAGCCACACCACTCTGAACAAACCTGATCTCGTATGAAAACTTAAATAGGAGCTTTATGATAAATAACAAACAAACAGAGGAAAAAATTTATCTAAAAAATTCATTGCAAACATATTTATCATATAGATTGTAGAGATAAGAAGCAATTTCACAACTTGTATTACAGATTAACATTCAGTCCATGATGATTATAATCATGAACAATTTGTAAATGGAAAAATGTATACCATAATAGAAAAATATTACAATAAGGTTTCAAAATGAAGCCATGTAGGAAATATACCTGTGTGTAGACGGAGATCATAAAAGTACAAAGTACAAATAAGTCTAGCTTCATGGTATTGGGATTATAACTCTTTGTTTTACAAAATTTCATTTCCTGTTGTCACTCTTCTCCAACCAATTAGAGCAGTGGTGCCAAATCTTTCAGAGGTGGGTGCCCCAAATGTAGCCCAGAACTACTTATTTATCAAAGTGCCAACCCTGTAGTTAAACTTGAATGCTTAGTTTAGAAAAAACAATTCATTAACATTTTTTTCTTAAAAGAAAAACAACACACATGCCACTGACTTAGATACCAAACTCTTGTCTGCTCAGTACTTCATATATTGAACTTCTCCCTCAAAAGAGGTAAGTGTGGAGAGCTCCTTGTGCCAGAGCACCGTGCTAGAGGACAGAAGGTGAACACAGTGCTCCTGGCCCCTGGAGCCTCCAGCCATGGAGGATGCACATCTACAAGGGATATGAGCTAGAACACGGCGCTGAGAGTCCAGAAAACGGACTTCTGCGTAGGAAAAACAGAATTTCCCCAAAAGGAGAGGGCTCACGGACTGACCTTTAAAGGCAGCGAAAGGAGTGAATTAGATGTGTGGGAGGGGCCATCAAAGTAAAGAAAGCCAGAATGCAAAAAGAGCAGCAGGAGCCAGGCATGGTGGGATGTGCGTCTAATCTAGCACTTCAGGAAGCTGAAACAGGAGGATCACAAGTCCAAGTCCAGCCCAGGTAACTATCTAAAAGTTTAAAAATAAATAAAGACTGGGGATGTAGTTCACTGTGGAAGCCCTGGGTTAAATCCCCATTACCAGATACACACACACAAAGCAGAACAGCAGGCAAAGTGTTCCCCTGACAGTCCCAGCTCAGCCACTTAGGCTGCATGTCCTTGGGCTAGCCTCGGACCTCATTTTCCCGCCTATCGCAGAACGATGGTTGTGTCTGGTGAGACATCTCACCAAGGAGGAAGGAGGTCTCGTGAGGAGCAGCACACCCACGTGCACAGAACCACTGTCTCCGTGGCCGAGGTGGGCAGCAGACGCTCTCCCAGGATGCAGAAATGCTGCTTCCTGAGGATGGCCTTCAGAGAAGGATGAAACCTCCTGTCTTCTCCGCCTCTCCACAGCCCTCCTTGCCTTTCTCAATTCCCTCGTCACCCCTGGCACCACACCTTTCCCCTCAGATCCTGCAGCAGAGCATGGGCCTGGCCTCTGCGTCTCTCCCTTCCCAGCCGTGGCTCCTCTTCAGCTGGGCCCCAAGCGGCTAATTCTGTAGAGGGGTTTGATGCACTCTTCCTGCATGGAAATGCGGGACTCCTCAGAGTCAGGGAGTGCATGAATATGTAGTGGGAATAAAAAAACCCAAAGCTTCAGCCCCCTTCTCTCTGGTTTATCTCGTCATATCCAAATCCTATTACATGGGGAACTGGCAGAGGGGTTTCCCTGCAGAAGGCAGACAATATCTGTCACTGTCTTCTTCACAAAGCTCCATAGCTTATAGCTGGCTGCATCTGGGCTCTGTATCCATCGTGCCCGGTCTCCACTGAGCAAATGTTCAGGGCTGTATGAGATGATCCTTCATGGGGATAGGGAATCAGAGGCACAGGAGGTACTTCACTGTGAGAGCAAGCTCCCTCCCCTGGTTCCTAGACATCCAGGAACTCACGGTGTGCTTCCACTTCCTCCTCCCCACCCCCACACCCCCACACCTGCTCCAGCAGCCCTTACTCACAGGTACATTTTCTCCCTGGAGAACGGGTAGGACAGGTTCTTCATCCTGTTGTTGCTATGCTCTGGAACTTTGGGCTGTAGTGGAGAGCTCAGCTTCTGCAAAACCGCATTGAACTTCTTCGCAATGCTGCCTCCGGCTTTGATCTCATACATCTACGAAAAGCAAAGTCAGGGGTCTGAAAAGGGGACCACAGGAAACACTTGGGGGAAAGGGCTTCACAACCAGAGCTTCACAGCACACAGAGCCTTGGGAGGGATGCTGGATAGAGGAGGAGTCTTCGAGAATCGAGAAGCAGGACCCTTCCTTTGCTGTCAAAGGACACCCTCTGGTAAGTGGGTGGCTGGGGGTAACAATGCAGGAAACAGCCAGAACCCAGACTTTCTCACAGTGACTTGACATCACCATAAGAGAAACTGCAGGCCTACTACATGACAGTCCCCAGATCCTACTGGACAGTATGGAATCACTCTCTAAACAGCATCTGGCATCTGACACAAAGTAGGCTCCAGTGCTCACAGCAGCCGGGTAAGGTGGATAACGTTATTCCCATACTATGCTAAGGAATTAGGGCTATGATAGGTGAACAGCGTCCACAAAGGCCACACAAACCACAGTAGGTGCCAGAGCTTGGATTAAATTCAACTCAACCTAATCCAAAATCTGTGTCACAGCTATGCCATGTTTCTGGGACCACCCAGAATCACATTATTTCCTCTAAGAAAATGGCTGTATTTAGATAAATTTGCTTTCAAAATATCAAACTCTTTTAATGTATCAAATATTTAAGGCAGAGTGGTTATTCATAGTACAAGATGCAGACAGGATATCCTGTCCAAACACTATTAGTACAAATCTTTCTTTTCATTAAATGGGGTCAGGGAGATAGCTCAGTAGAATAAGTGCTTGCCTCGTAAACTCATTAAAGTAAGAGAAAGTAGCTATATATCTATCCTAATTATTTTGTATACACAGATACAAAATGATCCTTCATATATATCCTCCTTTTTTGTTTAGTTTTGTTAGAGATGAGTATTCCATTGCCATTTAAATATTGTAGGTGCATGGATTCAGCAAAATAATCCAATATAGTACAGTACTCCATAAAAGTAGTGGATTATCCATAGGACTGGCAATGTCAGAAGTTGTTAACTTGAGCCTTTTACAGCTCAGCATATTAATATGGCTTTACTTTTTATACCTCATATTTATACTTTTCTGCTGCATGGTTTTAAAAAAACTGCAAAAAAAAAACATTTAAGAGATGGACCACCTTGACAATTATTAATAACTCTGGTACATACAGTGTTTTAAATAATGCACTTCCACCTGCATTATAATGCCGGGTCTTCCTAATTTGCAAATTAGTTACAAGACACAGAAGTTGTTCTGCTGACAGGAAAGCTAAAATAAATTACTGATGTCCACAAAATGCCTGCACAGATTCTCCTTTACGGCTTGGAGAGCAATGCCAAAGTCCCAGCACCTCTGGTGGGCTGAAAGTTCTCCCTTCTGGTCCCCAGCAGGCAGCAAGACCCTCAGGAGCCTGGCCTCCAGGGCCCAGGGAGGCCTGCACTTAGCTGGTGCAGGTTCATGGACCACCAATTGTCCCCTGGCCTATTCTGCAAAAAATCTAGCTGAGAACTTCCAAGCAGTTCCTGAGTCCTATCTTGACACCTAGAGGAACAGACTAAAGAGAATGAGCTTTTGCACTGCCTCATTCCTGCACCAGGCGTGGAGGCTGGACACATTTTACCTTTTTTTTTTTTTTTTGGTGGGGGGCAGGGGCAGTACTTGAGATTGAACACAGGGCCTCACACATCCTAGATAGGCACTGTGCCACTGAGACACAACACAGTCAGCCCTTTCTGCACATTTTATTTTGAGATAGGATCGCACTAAGTTACCTAGGCTACCCTTAAACATGTGCTCCTCCTGTCTCAGCCTCCTGAGTAACTGGGAGGCAGTATGCACCACCATCCTCCCCTACTTTGACTTAACAGGATAAGGGATACTCCAAACCTCTAGAAGTGACACTATAATCTGCTGTCAAGAAAAATGTCAAGGCTGTGGAAGGGCAAAGTCCCACGAGAAACCTCAGAGGAACATCTGTTCCACAGCCCTGAACAAGCCCACAAACACTCCCGGGATGAAGCACCTCAGCACACTTTGGCTGGACAGAGATTTTACAGACTTCAGGGATTCTGTGGGGATGGGTCCAGGCAGCCCCTCAGAGTGAGCAGCAGGCCATGCGTGGTACACCACCCCGCAAGACCATGGCCACTGGCTCTGGGGCCACTTCTCGCCTCCATGCCTTGGTGTGTCTTTGCCTGTGCCTGGGACTCCCTTGCTCCTTTTGTTTGCCTGGATAACTCCCACCTCTCCTTTGGCACCCCGGTCCATGTGTCAACTTCCCCTCTCACTTCCTGCCCTGCTTCCTTGGCTCCCTGTAAAGGATCACTACCCTAAAATGTACCATGGCTTACTCTTCACCTCTTGCTTATCTTTCTCTAATTCTTGGTCTGCTCATCAGTCTTGCCAACAGACTGCAGACTTCCAGAGGGAAGAGGGTCCCCAGCTGGTGCCTGGCACACAGTGAGCATACAGTCATACTTCTTGACTCAAGGACTGGGCCCCGGTCCTTGCTGACTCCCGCTGCACTACTTTGAACAAGGCACTCCTCCCCACTGTTCCTTGCCTCTACACAAAAGAGCATTGGGAAACTTCTGTTTCCTATCATGACAGAGTTCCACGGACAAGGTTTTTCTTCCCACCATAAACCCAAAACATCCATGAGATTGGGCTGGGGAGATGGCTCAGTGGAATAAGTGCTTCCCTGGCAAGCACAAGGGCCTGAGTTCAATCCCCGGTTCTGAAAAAAAAAAAAAAAAAAAATCCATGAGATAATGGTTTTCAATTTATAGAACTTCAGGTAACCAAGGACAGCCATCCTTTAGGGACCAGAAGTAGACAGGTGAGAGTGGAAGGGCAAACAGGTGAAGCCCCACAAATCTTCACAGGCAAGGAGACAGTTACAAGTCTGGGGAGGCCCTGGAAACTAAAATTTGCAGTACAGAGCACCTGAGGTCCCTGGGAGCTCCAGAGACCCACAGAAGGTCCTTCTTGTGTCTTTAGTAACATGGATGTGAGGAAATCTCCCCAGACTGAAGAACTAACTGGAAAGATTGGGAATAGCACCTGTTCCCACCAGCCAGAGGGGAAACCCCATATTCATGTGGCACCGGGGTGATCCCAGGTTTCCTCAGTAGTGGTGGATAATTAGCCTAGACTGACTGCTACTCCAAACCCACTTAACAAGTTGTAAAAGAGGAAAATGCCTTTGAGAGCAAGTCTAGTGTTCTATGACATTAAAGATTGAATGAAAGAGAGACTCTTATTCATGCTCAAACATTGCCAGCACTTCCTGGAGGTCAAAGTCCTGAGCGAAGTGTAGACTGCACTAAGCGCAGAGAAGTGAAGGGCTGACAGAGAACTGCTACACGCAGAAGAACGCCTTCTAGGGTGTCCAGCACCTCTGAGGGCAGGACCCACTGGGGCCTCCATGAGGGGCTTGGGGCATGTCTTTCTTAGAGAGGAAAAAACAGAGCCTGGAAGGGGCAGAGGATTGCCAGCATTGGTGGGAAAATCAGGCCTGGAACCCAGACTTCTTGGCTTCCCCGACCAGGGCTCTTTCCTGGAACCTAACGCCCTCTGGTCCTTGGTTGTTTCCTTTCCTGAGAAAGAAGTAGACCGGGACTCCCTTCTCAGCCCCATCCAGCCCAGCAGCCCAGACTCTTCTTTTGCCTTCTTCAGAGTCCCAGGAAGGCACCCCAATCCTTTCTAATATTAATACAATCAGCAGTGGCATCGTTATTGCTGTTATTCTTGGACATCAGAGAATTATGAACATCCTCAGCAATGGCAGACACATGTGAGGCAGCTGCTCCCCATTATGCCCTCCCCGGGTACACGATACGCCTTTCATGTGCTTAAAATCATAAATAATTTTTAAAGAATGTTGCTCTTATTTTTTCTTCCTGGGCCCAAATGTGGTTCTCATAAAAGCTTGCTTTGGCCTCACTGTCACAGTCTAAAGGGTTTACCGAAATTGCTTTTTTCCTTTGCTTCTTTCTTCCTTCTTGTCTCCCTCAGCCTCTCCCCTCCGGAGAAGCACAGCGGTGTGGTCTGAGGACTGATTTGTTTCCTCTCTACATTAAAATCATGTTGCTTCTCTGGGATGCAGAGTACGAAGGCTGTAGTGATGTTTGTCTTGGACAATGTACAAGTCCCTGTCCTCATCTTCCAGTGAAGGAAACCAAGGCAGCCCTGAAGGTCTTGCTTTCAATGTGCCAACGTCACACAAGCATCTGGAGACCCAGAGACCTCCTGGGCTCAGGCTGGGACACAGGGCCAGTCTGCGAGCTCGCGCACATCCTCCTGCTCTGCTTCCATTTCAAAAGGAAGACACCCAGAGAAGTCTGGAAGGTGTGACACGTGGCACCTGCTGGATAGGACAGGAGGCTCTGGAGCCAAAGGGTGAGGAGCTGGAGCAGCCAGATTGTGGCAGAACTACTGCTCTTGTGCCCAGGTGGTACCTGAGGGACACGCATGCGTGCACTGCGCCACTCGGGAGTTCCATGCTGCTGAACATATGTACCTCCTCCTGCCCACAGTACGTTCACCCATGCAAGGGAGTGTTAAGCCATTCACCAGCCAAAATGGAAACAGCACCAGGAGCTGCTAAGAGCAGCTGGAACCTAGAGCCAAGAGGGAGATCTTCTGAGCACACAATGAGAAAAGGGGCTAGCTAGGTCCCTCATCCCTACCTGTTCAGACAAGCTTCCCATCCACAGCATCGCTGGCTGTGCACAGGGACCTAGTGGCAAAATACACGCTCTCTGTTGTCTAATTCTGCGTTCATTTATGGTCTTCATTTGTGTTGTCAGCATGTCCTCTACACACGAATGAATGTTTGTTGACTTTTAAACTGGGGTATAAAGTCCAAACTTTCCAAACTACACAACTAACGAGGCCCCTTAGGAGCCCTGGCCCTGCCTCTTGGCTCTGCCTCAACCCCTACCGCTGGCCCCACACGCGCTCCTCACAGTTCCTCACATGGGCCAGGGTTTCCTGCCCTTGGTGCCTGAGGACATGCCATCCCATCTCTAGGCAGATTTCTCCTGCCATTACCACCCTCCAGGCTTGCACCCAACTCACAAGTCTGCAGTCTCCCTGCTGACGGCCCATCCCTCAACTCCCCAACTGACTGAATTCCTTCTGGCTGGCTCTTTCAGCTTCTCCCTCTCTTATTCTCCTGTGGGTCCCTCCTAATTCATAACCAGCCACATAAAAGTCACAAGGGTCCAGGAGACAGGCATAATCCCTACTGCAGCAGAGAGCACTTGGTACTCAGCAATAATCAATGTAATGTTCATTAGGTGAGCTGTGCCACTTCTCAGTATGTACCCAGATGAACCAGTCACCGTGCATCCAAGATGCCTGTGTGCCCATGTTCTCCTTGGCACCATTCGCCAGGGCGAACTCAGCCCAGCGCCTGTCAACAGGTGTGTGGATACAGAAACTGTGGTGCATATGCGCAACAGAGTACCATTCAGCTATAAAGAAGAATGAAGCCATGTCTCTTGCAGGAAAATGGATGGAACTGGAGATGGTTCCATGAGGCAAATAGTCCAAACCTATAAAAGAAGCTGCACAGGTTTTCTCTCATGTGGGAAATCTAGAGCAGAAGAAAGAAAGAAAGAAAGAAAGAAAGAAAGAAAGAAAGAAAGAAAGAAAGAAAGAAAGAAAGAAAGAGCTGACATGAAAGCAGAAGGAAGACAGAGAAGAGGAAAGAGACCCGTGTAAAGGGTAGAAAGGGAGAGAAGAGAGGATCATGGGAGCAAGATATCAATGTGTGTTACATGCACACATGTACAAAAGTGTCAGTGAACCCCATTATTCTCTTTAGTAATGTGTGCTAATAAAAAATATCCATTGCATGAGTGGAGGAGGATGATGGATGGATGGAGTCACAGAGGAAAATGCACCTTTCCAAAGGACAGACTTCTTAGATTTGACTGAGCCCCATCCGAGTTATAACTAGACTCTGCCTAAATGTTTTGTATAAAGAGGAATGGGCACTAATACCCAGGTACCAGCATGTTGTGCCATGTCTTATGTCTGCAGACAGCCCTGAGGGGCCAGCTTCCTTCCCTCTGCCCTTGGGCAGTCTCACTGCCAGTCTCAGAATCATGCCCCTGGAAGCTGCCTCTGACGATGAAATCCAGCACCTCTGACTCAGTCTTCTGTTCCCATTATATATTCAGTGCCTACTTTCCCAGTTCTGTTCTGGTTGCTGCCGAACAACACAGCACAGCCCCCCACCTCCCCCATGCAGCGCTAGGCATAGACACAGACTTTAGTGAAGGTGCCTGGTGATGCCCAGTCTGAAAAACAGTACAGGGAGGAGGAGTGGGAAGATATGAAATCCACTCAAGGTCCCTGACTAGGCCTTTGCACGCCTGGCCCTTATCTGTCCAACAGCCCCTTCATGCCTGGAGCAGGAGTGATGTCACCCAGAAGTGAATGAAAATGAAGCTGAAGGCCTGCTCTGACTGCACCCAGTCTCTGTACTCAGGGTGCCCCTCAGTGGATGCTGGTACTTGCAATGGCCTCTCACGTGGGTGGCTGGGTCATGCCAATGTGCAAATTGCTGATTTCTGCAGGATACCCCTCCCACTCCAGCCAATTTCAAGTGTATTAACCAGTTTTCAAAATTCTTTACAATGAAACAACTGGCTCTGGAAGCTTCTGTGGGCCAGCACTTGACTGTACAAGCTCTTCCTGTATAAAAGTTCTGCCCTGGAGCCCAAATCCAGGAAGCTGATGGCCTCTGCCTGCTCTCTCTGCTAGCTTCTTCCTGCAATTCCACAGCAGCAGCCGTGGCCACCTTGGGCCACTGCTCTCTCATCCCCTACTGGAAGAGTGGCTATGGTCAGTTGCAGCTCCTCCACACAGTCCTGGCTTACTGCTACTGTGCTGCTGTGAATCCCATCCCCTTCTCCTGTACTCCCATGATTCCCATCACCTGCTCCTGCACTCCCATGATTCCCATCACCTGCTCCTGCACTCCCATGATTCCCATCACCTGTTCCTGCACTCCCAAGCCTGTGCCACTGAGGACAACTGACTCACAAGTCAGCCTCCCCAAGGTCCTCACTCTCAACCCCACCAGCCCCAACCTAGTGTCCAGTTGCAGCTGTCCGTAAGTGCTTGTGCTGTCTAATTCAGATAGACACCTCAGGGAAACAAAGTCACTAATTTATTTCTCCATGTGAGTTTAAAACTATCAAAGTTTAATTAGCTCCCTCTGACCTTTTCATTTTTTAATTGTGCCATTCTGGAGCCCTGGGTGTGGCCTTGGGTTCAGAAACCCGTGCTCCTTCTCCACGGCTGTACCCGGCCATGTGCCATCGCAGGTTCTACCCCACAACCACAGCACTTAGGTGCCACTGGATTTCTTTCTCTGATTTTCAGAGATGAGAGGCATTACAGAAAACAAAAAAGAATTTTTTAGAAAATCAAAGCATTCTGCAATCTTTCCAGCCTATTTAAGTGGTAATCAAAGAGTATGCACCAAAAGCCCATAAAGATATGAAATGTAAACCTACCCTTTGGGCTGTGCCTCTATTAAAAACAAATGTCTGAGAGCAGGCAATGACAAGAAGAGGAAGGCCCCACCCTCGCTGGCCAGCCTTGCATACACACAGCTCTAGCTCATTTCAAAACAACTGAGGGCACCCGTGAAAAGAGGCATCCTGGAGGCTAACGAGACAGCGACCCTTCTCTCCAAAACCAAGATCTATGTACTCTGTCCTAATAAACTTAACAGAGTTTCTTCTGATTTTGACTTTCTGAATTTACCAAAGTATAAAATAATTCCAGCGGAGTTAAATCACTGTGTGCCAAAGGAAGGAATTAGTCAGGGTAAAGAGGAACATGGGTAACTATTACTGCTGAATTTTATGCAGGCTATAGGCAGCTGTGAGCTGGAACACCTGCTATTGGGCTCAGGGACCATACCAAGGACCATGAACAAAGCACAGCCCTGGGCTGGGGTGCAGAGCTAGCTGGAACAGTGGACCAACCAACCTAGCATTCCATGAACCGCTATTATTTGTGGAACTCCACACAAGAGTTTGTAAGGAAAACCAAAGAAACACAAAATACGCCTCCTGCCCTCTGGAACTATGATTCCTTTGGAGACCCACAAGCAAAGCACCCATGGAAGATGAAGGAAAATCAATGGGTAAGAGAGCTATTGGCTGTAATTTGAGTCAGAGTCCAGAAATGGTGAGGCTGAAGGAGCCAAAGAGGGTCAGTGAAGGCCGTGAGAGGCGGGCAGAGATGCACGGATGAAAGTTTGTTTCTATAGGGAGGGATGGGAGATCATTCTGGAACTAGGACAAATGTTTGAAGCACTTGGATAAGGACTATTCCATAGAAGAAAAAGGGAAAGTACTCTGTCCTTCTAGGAGTCTACAGCAGACTCCATAGAAAGGCACGGTTTGGAAGAGGGAAGCCCAGTACAAGTAGGGTGTGCACAGCCTCCCCAGTGATGTTCCCAGGAAGATGGGGCAGCCAGGACATGGGGCAGGCAGAGGGGGCTAAGGGCACTGCCTCACTCAGCACAGGCCAGACAGCTGGTGACATGGACCATGTTCACACCCAGGAGATTATGAATGACCCCCAAGGGTGTCCATCCTCGGGTGCCTCTGCTAACATCAGCAACTGGGAGAAACAAATTTGAATTGCCATGTGGCTTGCATGTAGGCCACAATGTTTAGTTTACAGGTGAAAAGGCTGTAATCCCAAGAGAGGAAGTAACTCACTGAGCTGGTCCTTAGCAAAAATTAGATGTGAGGCCTGTCCCAGTCCTGAGTTAGTCATCTTGGATGAGATTCCCCCAGGGCACACTCTGCAGAACAGCAGATTCCCCCGGATACTGATAGGTGCTCGGCAAGAAGAAGTAAAACAAATGAACAAAAGTGAACCACGTTCCTTACTGTAAGACTTCTCAGAGCCTTTCATAGTTTGGGCAAAATGTAATATAGTAATTAGTGTTTCTGGAGTTTGTTAGACCATGGAAAAAAGGGGGGGGGTATTGTTTTGGTTGATTGGTTTTTTTGTTTTGTAAAACCAAAGATTTGTTCTATAAGACACACCCACCTCAAAAGGTTTCACTGGAGGTGTTGACATTCAGGAAAGTGAGAGAGCAGGAGAGTGGCTTTGGGGTTACACACACATGGTTTTGAGTTGCTTGAAGCTCTCTGACCTTAGTTAAGTTTCTCCATCTACAAAATGAAACTAACAGCACCCACCTTTTACTACTGTGATGATAGAACCAAATGATGTACGTACGCCTCCAATCCAAGGCCAAGCACTCAGGGTGCAAGAGCAACAGCCAGGGTTCAGTGACCTTGCACATCCACACGTGGACGCACAGCTACACATTTGAGTGATGTCACAACATTGTGTTTTGACTGGAATTGTTGAGAGTGTTTTACGGACTCCTTCCTCGAGGTCAAATGCGGAAATTATGAAATATGAACAGAATATAAAGCGCGTCGACACCTCCTTGACCTCTTACAAGCAGAAGCTCATACTCAAGAAAACCTGTGTCTTTGGAAATAGAGGTACAAAGGGAAAAGTGGTCATCGTGTGCAATAAGCAGATCTCCTCGACATCAGCTTCACCATCCAGTCCAGGGTGAGCTCTCCCCAGCCCTCCTGTCCCATCCAAACAGGACAGAAAGGAAAGAAGTAGCCATAGACATGCCAGGGTCAGCAAGGAAGACCCCCTGCACAAAGGTCCCCAGACAATGGAGCCATGGCAATGATCAGAGAAGGCTGCTCCAAGCCACCCTTGGGTTGCGAAGTGAATCCCAGGAGTGCACAGCAAGCCTGGGAAACCACCAGGTCTTGAACCATCTGCTTATTGCTTTGGGTCCTGAGGAAGGGTGGATTTGTGCCCTAGAGGCGCCATAACAGACTGTCACAGATGGGGTAGCTTGAAAAACAGAGGTTTATTCTCCCACAGCTATACAGGCCACAAGTCTAAAATCAAAGTGTCAGTGGAACTGCGTCCCATGAAGGCTCTCGGGGAGTACTCTTCCTTCCTCCTCCAGCTCCCAGGTACCCCTTGGCCCTGGTTGCACTGCCCCAGCCAGGATTCTTGGAGCCCAGACCAGCAGGCTCCGAATGAAATCCTGCCTCCCTTGCACAAAGCACTGTTACATTCATTTCTATCATTTCCCATCACTTCCCACTACCCCTAGTTATCTGACTTTTTATTTGTCCTTTGTAAAAAAATATTCTTTTGTATTTTTCTCCATTGCCAACCCACCCAAGTTTCATCTTGAAAGATAGACTAAGGTATAAAGCTAGTGCGGCCAGGTTCATGACAGCAGAGCTGATCCTGGAACTCAAGGTCCCCACTGGTCACTCTGGCTGTCCCTCCCTGGAGGGACATGTAGCAGGGCCTCGCACTCTCCCCACTGGCTTTCCCAGGCACTGCAGCTCGGAGCTCTCACACAGAGCCTGAAAGACAGAGATACCCCAGCCAGTATGCAGGCCAACTGCCATCTATGCCCGCCTCTCCACGGATTCTATGTTTGGGCTCTGGCTGCCTGGGCAGAGTAAAAGGATCAGGCCTATTTCTCCCAGTGCCGCAGAAGGAAGAGAAAGAGTGGGAAGGGACAGTCTCCCGCACACCATCCATATTGCCCTCCACACATCGCTAGGGACAACAGTGACAACAGTACTGACAGCAGCTAGCAGGCCTTGCGCCCACCTCTCGAGCAGCATTCCACAGGTACACCACTGCTGCCATCACAGCCCCAGTAGACACTGCTCGTAGCTGGGAGGTGTGTGGAGCTCAGAGCCAGCTTTCCTACACAGATAGGTTCTTCTGGGAGTGAACAGCATCTGCTTGCCTGGAGAGGACCCAAGCTGCAGTTCTGATAGGCTCCCAGGGAGCGCGAACCAGGCTCCTGCAGTACCAGTCACTACAAATAGTGCTGCGAAGCTCTCAGAGACCGCATGAAGGTGGTGCTCGCCCGTCCCAGGCACATCGCTTTTCCTAGCTCTGTCTCACCTAAAGGATTAGGCTATGTGAGGCGGCAGGGGGATGGGGGGCATTCACAGACACAACACGTGAGAAATGCACGGAGCTGACCACCGACTAGCAAGGACCCTGGGGACAAGCAGAGGTGAGAATGCACTGGGCCAGCAGCGCCCATTCCCAGGCCTCTCAGGCTGCTCGGAAGCCAAAGGCCAGGCCTCACCGCCCCGCTCAGCATCCACGTTGAGCTCTCTCACACTGGCTGCTCTGTTGTTTTTGGAAAACAAACATTTCCTTCCAAGAGTCCCCTCCCGGTTAATATCTGTGCTCAGGACTCCATGTCCCCGGACGCATTACAATGGATTTGTCCAGATTTGAGATCTCGGCTTTGTGATTTCCTTCCCATGATCTCTGTCTCTTTGGGCCCTGCTGGGTTATGATCCAAGCCCCTGCTGGCCTGGAGGATGCTTACCTCATCCCATGCCATGGCCCACTCTTCCTCCACATCCCCACCCCCTCCACAAGGGGACTCTTTGCAAACATGGCTTATTCTCACCCAACCACTTCTCAGCCCCATTTAAAAAGGCAGAATGCCACGGGGCACAACACTGGCCCTCCACTGTCTCCTCCTTCCCTTGCCTCAACCCACTCTCAGTGTGGAAATGAGGTTTAACCCCCATGCCACTCCTGGGATCAGAGTCTCAGATTAATTTCTACAAACACATGCATCCAAACACAGCATTACAAGTAATATCCTCTTCGTCTGCTTATGACGCCCCTGTGAGGTCAAGTACAAGCTACTGCATCCTACAAATACAAAGAGGAGAGGGGCCATGTGGCTGAGCCTGAGGACAGATGCCAGGAGAGTCCACCTGTGTCAAACCTGGAACCCAGATTTCCGTTCTCTGCTGCCTATAGGAGCGCACAGCTCAGCCTCCCCTGGGCCCCCTAACCCACCACACCGAAAGACAGAGGAATCTGCACAGGCGTCAGCACTGCTCTGCAGCCTGGGTCTGTGCAGTCTTCTTGTCACCCTGTGACTCCCAAGTCTCGGAGCTCAGTAGCGCCCCCCCCCGCCCCCCGCCCCACACGTCTCTCAAATACTACACAGCAGGAGCTGTCAGTGCTGGCTGCCTCTGTGGTCAGGAAGGAAGTGCTGGGGAATTAGGAACTGAGAGTACCCATAAAATCGTGTGAGAAAACAGACAGCATAGCAGATGTCCGCATTTCCCCGGCACTCGATAGAAAGTGGATTCTTACAATCACCCTCTTTGGAAACAAGACAGGAATTATTACGCCCAGGTCAAAGATGAAGAAACTGAGGCTCTGATATAGGAAACAACATCCTCAAATCACAAGTTAATCCATGTAGACCCCAGGGTAGATGTCTGTTCCGAGGAAGGAACTCAGAGACGGACACTTTGTAATAAGCCTTTGCACAAGCCAACTGTGTACAAATTCAAGACAAGTCCTGCCTGTGCCACAAATTGTAAGTTCCAAATGTCTAATATGTGGGGGTCCCGAGCCTGGCAGGCAGATCTGTCATTTATACAAAACCAAAACAAGCTCTACAGGTCTGAGCCCATGAAAGGATGAAGCAGAGGCCAGAGGGCCTAGAGTAAGGAAGGTACCAGAGGGAGCAGAAGGCACCAGAGAAACAAGAGGTGCGGAGGAACAGCCACACGTGCGAAGAGCACAGAGGGAGCCGAGGGGAGGGAGGTGAGAGGGAGAGAGAAAGAGGGGAAAATAGCGAGGGCTGAAGTTAGCTCCCATAGCCAGGAGCCCGGGAAAGCCTCTGCTGTTGAGAAGGAGCCAGATCCAGAACGAACAACGATGCTCACATCGGAGGTCAAGAATGAAAGCACCTTCACAGAGAGCACATTGGCCAAGCAATGGCCGTGACTCATCCACACAGCTGCACTGACAAAGGTTCTACAATCTGAGGTACAGGATCTCAGGATAAATCCTGAGGGCATTTCATTGACCTTCTCAGACCAAAAAGCTACAACTCTTGTTGCATAGGTCCTGCTTTACCTTGGTCTTAACCATCCAGCAGAAAAGTATAAAAACAAAATATAAGAAGTAAAGCCATGTTGTTATGTTGAGCTGTGGGGGGCTCAGGTCAATAATTTCTGACATTGCCAGTTAAACCAAAGACCCAATGCTATTATGGGCTACTGGACTCTTTTAGAATATTTTGCTGAGTTTACACACCTATAATATTCAATAACGGAACTTAGAAAAAATGGGGTATACCGATGAATGTCCATTTTGTATCTGTATATTCAAAGTGGTTGGGATAGATATATAGCTTCATTCTCTTAATGAATAGAATGATTTGGTCTAATGGTGTTTGTAAATAGGATCTCAAGTTCGCATCTTGTACAGCAATTAACCACTAAGAAGAATATGTGCAGTGTGTTATTTGTTGAAACTGTACTTCTGATTTGATTTGAAACTGTCTCATTGCTATCTGTTTATCAATAAAATTAAAAAAAAAAAAGAAAGAACAGAAAAAAAAAAAAGAATGAAAGCACCAGGACTCGGAGATGGAGAACATCACCTGGCAACTAAAAGACACCGGTCAGTGTGGGCCCCTGTGGATGCTTCCAGGGTACAGCTCCCCCAGATCTATCACTTCTTGTTGGTAAAATGTTTGTAGCTAATATTCATACCTGTGTGTGTTCATTTCGACCATCTTCACAAACCCCTCAGAATAGAACCTATGACTATATTCTTGAGTAGGGGATGCGTGATACCTTGGTCCTGTGCTAGTACTTGAGAATGACTTTTGACGGGGACCCCAGAGCTGTTGGCAGTAAAGATGGGATGAGTGTGGCCAACAACGTAAATCAAAACGGAGCTGATGCTGCCAAATGTGTGGCGGCTGTGGCTGCACAGAAGCAATACGGAGCACTGTAAATTTGGGGAAGAGTGAAATCACAGCAGTGGTAACTAGAATGACAGAGATGATCCCTGTGAAACATCACAGGGGTGTGTGTGTGCGCACATGCCTAAGACAGACATACAGAGACAGAGACAGACATGACAAGAGCTCACACATAGAGTACTGCCTACCCAGGACCCTCCTTAGAAGACATTTCAGATAAGTTAATGCCAGTCATCGCCTCTTTCCCTCCCTTTCTCCCTAGAGCTGTTTGCTGGGTTTTGTTATAGAAAGGGTCACATCACCTAGGAATTCCCTGGGGCAACTTTTAAATATAACTATAGATTGATTATTCTAATGGAGAAACTATTAAGTGCCATCTAAATTGTGCAGCTTTTAGTCAGGATGCACAGAACTCCAGGGGAATTGTTTTTCTTCACAGGGCTGATGCCAGAGCCCACTCCCACACCAAGCAAATGAGTCAAAATGGCAGAGGTGAGACAGCGGAGCAGATGCTCCGAAACACTTCCCACAGGAGGCCACTGACTCGCCTGGTCAAGAACTTCTGTTCTGTAGAAGAGGTAAGTGAAACTCCCCTCATGCCACCTCTGGAAGGGAGAAGTGGCATGACCCCTCCAGGTTTGGTACTCTGTTCTCTGTGCACCACTGACCCAGTCAGCATGACTTGTTGTCTATATCCCTGCTGTACTTATTCTGAAGAAATGTCTGGCATTGTTGAGACCCTAGAAGAATGGAAAAGAAAGCGTGACAGTGGGAGGCCAGACGTGGGCAGTGTGTGACTTTTTAGGAAGCCTAGCACAGGCAGAGCTCTGAGGTGAAAGCCTCTCTCACCACCCGCACCCCTGCTTACTCCTGTCCCTCCCACCTCAGGGCCACATACGTTGGCTCCCAGGGGAACCAGGTGTTATTTTAATTCCTCAAAACCCACATCCAACTTGGTCCTATTCCTAAAAGTTTGTGTCCACCCCACCCTTGGGAGACCCAGAACCCAAGAGAAACATGGTCATACTTTCTTGGTGGGAACTTTGATCTTCAAGAATTCTGCCTCTCTGGCCAGCACCTGCCACGGGGCGTGTATCCGGACAAAGACGGATCCCTGGTTTTTACTCTGCAAGGTACAAAGAAAGAAGAAGTAAAAACATTTGTGAGGACATAGTTTAAATTCCAGTTCCCCTACTCTAGAGGCTGAAACTTGTTCCTTCAATGTCTGGCTTTTGTTCCCTTTCAACTTCACTAAGAATCAGTTCACACCCGTATCCAATCTATTCATTCTGTTCTAGAAACCCTGTCACCTAAAACCATAAGTTATTGCTCCCAAAATGTGGTCTCTGAAGGTTTGTTGGTTTCGGAGGAAAAAAAAAAAAAAAAGTTGTTCATAGATTGGAAACTAAACAAGTATGATTTTCATAAAAATTTTTCCCTATTCTGAATGACAGTCAGTCAGGTACCCACTGCTAACTTAAGGGAAAACAGCCTGCAATTTGTCTTTATCCAGGTGTTTTAATTGCTCATTTTTCAAGCTTGTATTTTCAGTCAACTATTGTGCTGCATTGTAGTCCCAAGCCACAAAAGGGGCTCTTCTAAGACTAAGAGTACTGATATAAATAGTAGCACAAAGAGCACAACCCCAAATAATGTCATAAACATAAATTATGTCTGAGGCTTCAGTGTGAATGTGCAACATGAATCTTGTTCCAGGACAAGTGATCGTGTTGTATGTTGATGAAAAGAAAAACAAGAAGGAAAAAGAAGGACATATGGTGATAAGTAAATTAGGTTTTATTACCTCAGTAATCTATTTGGGCTGGGTGGTTCTGTCTGTTACAAATATTTGGTGGATTACAACTGGGATTCAGCCTCATTTTCAAACCAAACTTTGGGTTTTTCTGAACAAACACACCCATGAAAAAATTACTTTCCTATATGAATATAATCAATTTTGTTGTTGAAGAATGAAAGTACATCAAAATTAAATAGGAAAATCTGGAGGCTGGGGAGTTCAATTGTTAGGGAGGCACTTCTTCAACTATTTTACCTAGAAAATTAAGCACAGCTACTGTGGTCAGAGAGAGGACAAAACGAGCTGATAACACATTCCTCCACCGAATGACACTCGGGAAGCACCTCGAACCTACACACCACAGCCTTTGGTGGAGGCTGGCGGGAGGGTGGGCCACCTTGCCTCTGGCACTAGGGTGAAGGTACCCAGGGACAAAGCCTCACCCTGTCACAAGTGCATGCTCTGCAAGAAACAAGGGGTCACTAAACAGGGTTTTGTGTCATGGAATGCGTGGAGGTCAGTGCCAAGAAGGCGCCAACTCTGGCAGCAGAAGCAGGTGCTCCTTTTGAAAATCACTTCCTATATGCATGCACGGAAAGCAGTTTTTGTCAGGAATCATAGCATTCTCTGATTTGGAGTTAGTGTTGAAGAAGACAGTAGAGACCATACTGAGCTCTGATGGCCTTTCCAGTGTGCCCCGCAGAAAAACAGACAGGTGACGCTGCTTCTCCCAAAGGACAAAGACTATGAGGGGACATCAATGTCTATTATAGACTATTTCTACTATTTTAAATGGTAGCTTCAATTTTTTTTTTGGCCAGTACAGGCTGGCCTTGACCTCACTCTCAACAATTCTCTTGCCTCAGCCTTCCAAGTGCTGGGATTATAGGAATGCGCCACCACACTCAGCTAGTTCCAAAATTTGTATTCAATAATACAAACATCTAGAATCTAGTCCCACTTCAGGGATGAAATTTCACGATTAGTAAAGTAGGAGAATGAAGAATAAGCAAGAATTTCAAAAAAGGTTGAACTATGGAATGAAAATCATAGATAGTCTATAATTTGCAAATATCTAAAAATGATAATAAAAATAAATAAATACGATAATAATAGTCACGATGTCTATTTATTGGGTGTGTGTATGGCTAAGTCAAGCGAGGTAGCCACATGCTTTAGCTCATGCAGTATTTATAATCATGCTGGAAGGCTGGTGCTATTGCTATCTCTGTTTTACAGTTGAGGAAACCAAGGCCAGGAAGATTTAAATGAATTTATGCAGATATTGAGATAAAAGTACTTTTCAAGCCCAGCAGTTTTTTCTACCTGATGGCTTTCTCCTCTCATGGAGAGAGACCTGTCATGTTAGTACATGCAGGAATCTATGTGGTAGCTCTAAAAGGAATCACTCAACCTTCTGGGACCAAGAATAGCAATGTTCTTAAAGAATGCCAAAAGTAGCCTTCAGCGAGAACTCTCTCTAGTTGCCATGTTCATTTTTGGTTGGCATATCCAGGACTGATAGGCAGAGTCATCAATCACTTGTTACTATTACTAACTGTAACTTAAGATTTTCTGATTTGGTGAAAACCAAGGATAAGTAAAGAAATCATCTATAAATCTGACCTGCAGCCCCAGCTCTCTACCATGGTCCCATAAATGATGTTTTTGGTGAAGGATGGCAATCAGTATCATCTCTTTTGCTAAGATGAAAACAAGACATCATTAATTTTAATATATTATGTTTTTCTTCATTTTTTAAATCAGGACAAATGACTTTTTAACTTTAGCTAGACTTGGTGGTTTGGATGCATGCCAAATGTCCATTAAGTAGCTGCAGATGTTCAAAGTTTCGGGAAGGGTTGGGGTTGGGAGGACAAGGGTCAAATTCCATGGCCTTGGTGGCAGACTGCTAGCTGTGCCCTGATGGCTAGTCTTATTTTTTTTTCAATTCAGCATACACATATATCAATTCAAGTGCACATCTCCCTTGTAGTGAGTTAGCCATGACAATTTCTAGCTAAAGTGACAAATAAGGGCCTTTGCCCTTCGTCTCTGCCCCCACCAGTCACATGGAACTTAGATACACACATCATAGGCCTCGTTGACAAAAAAGCTCCAATTGAAAAATGGGCCATGAATAGACACTTCACAGAACAGGTACAAATGCTAACAAACACATGAAGAAATGATCAACGTTGCTGGCCATTAGAGAAAACTCAGACTGGAACAACACTGAGATCCTATCTTACGCCCGAAAGAATGGCATGATCTAGAAATCGAATGATATAAATGCTGGCAAAGCTGGATGGAGAAAAGAATCCCTCTACCTTGTTGGTGGGGTGTAAGGTGTGAAAATTGGCATGAGGATCCCTCAAAAAAACAAAACTAGAAATTTCACTTGACCCAGCTGTTCCCCTTCTAGGTATCACTTCATGAA
Source organism: Octodon degus (assembly GCF_000260255.1). NCBI lineage: Eukaryota > Metazoa > Chordata > Mammalia > Rodentia > Octodontidae > Octodon > Octodon degus. The sequence goes on along the minus strand of NW_004524754.1, from coordinate 1,388,764 downwards.
AGTTAAAAATATCATATTACAGTGAGATACATGCACATGCATATTTATAGCAGCACAATCCACAATTGCTAGATCTTGGGGATGGTCTATACATCTTTTTTTTTTTTTTTTTTTTTTTTTTTTTTTTTTTTTTTTTTTTTTTTTTTTTTTTTTTTTTTTTTTTGGTGGTAGTGGGGATTGAACTCATGACCTTGAACTTGCCAGGCAAGCACTTATTCTACTGAGCTATCTCCCCAGCCCAGTCTATACATCTATTAACAGAAGAATGGATATAAAGAAATTGTTGAACATGATCGTGTACTACTCTGCCATAAGGAAAGATAAAGTTCAGCCATTCACAGGAAAATGGAGGCGCCTTGAGACCATAATGTTAAGTGAAACGAATCAGACACACAGCTTGAAATATAGGACGGTGTCTCTTCTATGGGAAATTACGAGGAAAAGGCAAAGTAAAAGAGAGGTAATAGGAAGCAGGAAAATGGAGCTTCCTCAAAAGGGAGGAGGCTGAGAGATGGTGGGAGTGAGATGAGACAGAGGGGCTGAAAAAATGAATTAGGATGTGATGTGTGGATGCACCACCTCCACTCAAGGCATAGAAGCAGTATGTATGCAAACACACACCGGTAGACTTCAGATCTGAGATAGCAAGGCATCAAGAGGGAGGCTGGCTTTGACTCCATGGAGCCCTGTGCTGCCTCCTGGATTTTTATGCACAAGATAAAATTCTCCCTTGCTTAGCCATTATGACTCAGAAGGCTCTGTCCATCTCAGCCTCACCTTATGTTAAGGGATGTGAATTGTTTCCCAATGTGCAGATGTTGCATCTGCCCAGCAAAACACACTGCTTCTCCGTGTTCCCCAAATAAAAAATAAAATCTGGAATGCAGTTTTGTGGTGCTAACATCTAGTCGTCATGTTCCTTTCATGTTGTGCAATGCTGTTACCTCTCGTTTAAAAAAAAGCATATGAGCTGATGTGAAATATTAGCTGGTGTGACCGGCCACAGCCCTTGAAGAAGAAGCAGATGCACGGAAGCCCTGAGCAGAACCATCATCAAATGTAGAGGCTCCCTTTCCTAGCCTAGAGTTCTCAAATTGGAAGTTAACATGCATTCAATAAAATTTAAAGAAAAAATATTTCCTTGTTCTCTCGGCCCAAGTGATTTCCATTCTCCTTTGTTTCCAGGCATAGCAGGAAATGGAAAGAGCTTGGGGCTTCTGATTCAGAGAGATTAAGGTTGGAATCCTGGACTGCACAGCTGGGAACTTGGGCAAATCGAGCCTCTGTCCCTGTATCTGAATAAGAACAAGGAGAATTGTGGCTGGACCTTCACAGGGATGAGACAGGCAGTGGGTGAAGGCATCTCCCGGGGCTGGAAAGGAACTGCCAAGCAGCCTTCCTCAGGTGCCTCACACTGCTTCCCAGCCACAGGGGCAGCACTTGGTCCCCCAAGTGTGCAGTATGGGGTCACACACACGGGGGTCCCATTGCACAAAATCAGTTCCTCTGGATGAAAACTAGTAATAAGTAAACCCAGTTCCTTTACTGCCTTGCATTTTTTTAATCATGTACAAGATTTGCAAAATGTTATGTGAGCACTGAAAGAATTTGCCATTCAAAATATAGTGCATCTCTAGAATTCATGGGCAAGGTGAGAAAATATTTTCAAAAAGCAGCCTGAAATTTAACGTACGTTGTCAGCGATTGGCCATCAGAGGATATAACACATCCCTAAAAGAGGTTCTCTAAATAATCAGTATGAGTGGAGGGACTCCCCAGTCTCATCAGGCCACAGAATCTTAGTTTGTATAAAATGAACCATAAAATATAATTTCATTCTGGTCAGCACAGAAAAGAGGTCCAGTGCACAGATGTTTCTGCAGGAGAGCCCAAGCACGTCACGTGGGACACACAGCTATGCAGAGGCAGGAACGCAATTTCCCATGTTATGGTAGAGCGGGAGATCGTTCGGCTCAGTCAGAGTGTCCCACAAAACCATGCAGCATGGTTTACTGTGCTTCGACTGTCACTAGTCCCTTCTCTCCAGTTCCAGGTTTCAGGAGGCGGGGCCTAAGACGACGGCATGGGCCATCCTGGTGAAGGGCACCAGTGCTCCTCAACAGAGCCTGCCTTTGGGGCTTACTGCTTTCTAAGTCTGTGTTGGCTGGTGGCCTCCTGGGCCTACCTGCACTGAGCAAACCAATAGAGAATCAGGCTCACAGGCAGACGGAGGCTGACCCCCAGTACGAAAGGCGAAGGCCAAGGGGCCCCGCCAGCCACTGTCCTGCTCTACCCACACTCTCTCCTCTGAAACTGGCTCTCCAGCAAGTCCGATGATCCCCACGTGTCCTGTGGGACCAGCGCCTCGCCCTCCTCCCCAGGCTCCAGCCCTCCCACTGGTGTCCAGAGGCTCTAACTGGATTCCCCACCCCAGAGCCTCTCACTCTGCCTCCCTTCCCCCAGCCCCACCCAACTCCTGTGTGGGACTCAAGCACTCCCTCCTTCCCTGGGCCCTAGGATTACACTTGGTCCCTGTCCCTGCTGCATAAGTCATGTCCCCATCCTCCACAAAACAGACTCATCACGACCATCACTGAGCTTTTAGGTGGGACTTTGCCCGTCTTCCTGGTTAGACTCAAAACTCCATGAGGGCAAAGCACGTGTCCTCAGCAGCCAGCCCGGCACCTGGCAGGTAGTGCATGCTTAGTAAATATTTGCTGCAACTTCAATGTACATACTGCTATTTGGTTCTATTTGGATTCTGAGGCCACTTTCTAAAATTTGGCAACCGGACCCCAGAAAGTAATTGGTGGCCTTTGGGCCGAAAGAATTCAAGTCTAATTGAGTTTTGAGGAAATAATTTAATTATCCTTGAGTACCATTTCTGAATGTTTCTCCCACATGAACAACTAGTCTTCCACGTCCCTACTTGATTGTGAACCTTATAAAGATTAGGGCAACTTCTTCCACTCCTAGGGTAGCCCCAGGCCCTTTGCTGCCTTGACAGATCCTGCTCCCTGTGCTGGAGGCATTGGCACAAATGCTGTGGCCTGTGTGAAATCCAATGTGAACCAAACCTAGTCTCACTAGCCTATAAGCTGCCTGGGGTAGCACAACCATAAGCAAGAGCCGCAGAGGCGCACACCTGTAATCCCAGCACTCTGGGAGACTGAAGCAGGAAGACTACAACTTCAAAATCAGCCTGGGCAATTTAACAGTTTAGTGAGACTGGTCTCAAAATAAAAAATAAAAATAGAAATGGCTGGGATTATAACTCAGTGTGAAGGTCCTGGATTCAATCCCCAATAGTGTGTGTGCGCGCTCACACACACACACACACACACACACACACACATACCAACAGAACAAAACATTAAGGGAAGGAGGGAGTCACTCTGGAAAATAAGAGATCCCAGTACAAGAGTTCCTGGCATCAGCATTAGGATGTCCTGGTGCCATGCCATGTCCCCAGCTGAAACCTCAGGACTGAGGCAGCTTATGGGCACAGGGGAATTGCAGAGGACTGAACTGATTTGGCCACAGGCCTCCTGAGTTGGAGGACTGCCAGAGACACCTAACATTCCTTCAGTAACAAAGGAGGACCTACACCTCAAGCTAAGCAGTAACAGAGCCAAGGATAGAATCAAGGCCTCCTGGCACCAGGACCCCTCCACTCTAACCAAAGGGTAAGGGCAGTCCTGCAGGCCCTCCCTTCTCCAGGGGCTAGATGACCTGAGGATGGAGCAATGGGGTAGGAGAGTACTGGACCTACGCCCCCAGGCACTTCTCTCCAGAGCTCTGGCTGCTGCTCCACATCCCTGGTGAGACTGGGCTGACTGTTTATGTTTTGTTGTTGTTGTGCAAAGATTGCATATGGCTGCACAAGACCACATCCTCCCTCTAGAGAGACCAGAGTGAATAGGAGGCAACCACAGCCAAACCAGGGAAACCGATACTCCACAAGCCTCCTTCCCACAGTCCTGCCAAGCCACTTCAACGTGACCCCAGAGGCCTCAGTGTGCTCTGGTCCCTGGCCTTGCTGTGAGCTGAGAACATCAGCTTCAGTACATCATGACCCACGCCCAGGACTGTTAGAGAAAGAATGGGGAGATAGATGCACATGTAGGCGATGAAAAGACAGAGGAAAGGTCAGCTTCATAGACTGCTCTCATTTATCACACACTAGTCACCTGGAACCAGCAAGGACAAAGTCATGTGGTCCCACAGTGCATGAGACAGCCCCCAGGGAGCCTCAAATTCTGGGATCCCCATGGTTGATTCACACACGATGGAAGAACTCTACCAGGCAGCACTGAGACCAGCCAGGGAGCCATCAGCACAGGTTAAGTTCCCTGAGGCCAGAGAGGTCCAAAATGTGGGCTAGGACTCATCTGAGACCAGCCTCCAGCCGCTCCACTGGAAGAACACTACCATCTGTCAGTGTCATCGCCTTAACTTCGGAAGCCTCTACTTCACTGCTGTAATCAGGGACTTCCAGCCTATGATTAGAGACCTCCTATGACCACTGGGCACTAACCATAGAGAACTTCTTGACAAGAGGACAAAAGAGGACAACTTATTCTCTTGGTGCTCTTTATGGAGACCAGGGCATGGCCTCCCCAACCCCAAGTTGGGCTCTGCGGGCTGAAGTGATGCTGGTCAGTAATCAGCCCTGTCTCAGACCTATACAAGATTAGCTCCATGACCCTTCTCATGGAAGATCCTTCACCTAGCCTGTAGCCAAAGGCTGGGGACAACTCAGACAGGGTCCTTAGAAATGAAAATCTAGCCACTCTTGCCATTCTCTGCCACTGCCCAAAGATAACAAGTGATCTCTGGGTCTGTCACTATGGTGTCCACTCTGTATGGCCTGTCCCTGCAGGAGCAGCCAAGAACCACTACTAAAAGCACTGCTTAAAAAAAGAAAAAAAGAAAGAAAAAGAAAATGAAGATTTAAGGGAGAGGCCAGGAGGACAGGAGTCAGACCCTCCACTATGCCAGGGTCCAATAGAACCCACCTCTCCTTCTTGAGCTACAGAGATCCTAAGAGCTGCACAATACCCTAAAGGACCCACATGAACAGTCAGTGGTAGAGAGTGGCAAGGTGTCCCTGGGTTTCCCTGTATTTTAGATACCACTGGAAGAGAGAAGAACAAACTACAAAAAAGACACATGGCCAATTTGGTTTGAAACTGTCTCATTGCTATTTGTTTCTCAATAAAATTAAGGGAAAAAATTAAAAATAAATTTAATTTTTAAAAAAAGACACCTGGCCATGCCGGGAGTAACCAGTATGCATGTTACCTTAAACTATCACACACCAGTCGTCTCGAACCAGCAAGGACAAAGTCATGTGGTGGTGGTTTTATAGTTGTGTACATCATTGCAACTCAACAGATAAGGTATTTACATATGTCCAGTTTCCTGTACACTTATTACACCTCAATAAAGCTGTTTAGGGAAAAAAGATACACAAAAAAGTGAAACAATACCACAACTTCCCTCACTTCTTTTCGCTACAAAATATATTATGTGTATTAAAACACATAAGTTTTAAACATATTTATTTTGACATGCTCTCTATCGTTAGTTTTAATTAATAAATAATCAGGAATAAATATCAATTCCATAGTATATCAGACTCAAACAAGTTATATACAGTATGTGAAGAAAAAAATCCACTGAATGTTTAAGTTTTTAAAAGTTTATTACAGTAAACGACATGTTGCCATCAGGATGCCTCAAAAGATTGCTCCGACTTCGAGCACACGGGTCGCATCCCTCGTGGCACTTCCTGAGCCAGACCTGAAGTCCCCTCTCACGAGTGTCTTTAGTTGTGCTGTGTGGCTGGCTCCGTGTCTTAAATCAATTCAAAACGTTGACCTTTCGTGGTCATTTTGATTTGGGGAGAGAGCCAGAAGTCGCACGGTGCCAGATCCAGGGAATTCAGCGGATGAGGACACACTGCAATGTCGCCGCTTGGCAGAGAAACTTCTGTGAATGTAAACTAAACTGTGGCAAAAACAAGGGATGCACGGCAGGGAGGAACTGGTGGGGGGGGGGGTCACTGGCAATTTGCCGTTTACTATAATAGATTTTATTTAACTGTATTTTTAATCATATTATATATGCATTTTATAAACTATAAATAACATAACACTAAACACTTAAAAGTACCACGTCTCAGCTTGGCATTCAAAGTGTGAGGCAGACCCAGGTTCCTCAGGGTACAGAATGCCTACCTTCAGCCTCAGTGAGAATCCTACTGGGGGAGTCACACACAACTGGGCCTACTGAGGCAAAAGCCTGGGGAATATAACTGAACAACGTCAAATGAGGTCAGGAGAAAAAAGAAGAGAGTGCTTCTCATAGGTTTCTCATGCTACATAATAGGCTCATCAGAATCCAGGCGCCAAAAACGATGAGAATCCATACACAGTCATTCGCGAGGCAGACAAGAAAGTTGGGCTGCTTCTCCCAGGAAAGAAGGCCATCTGGCTGACGACTAGGCTGCAGGCACCCAGGACAAGCCCCAAACAAAGGAGAAAAGGTCATAGATAAACCAGGAGGGAAAACCATAGGAAACGCTGCCCTTTCCTATTCGTCACAACGAAACTATTTTGGACACTTGACATCCTGCAAATGGAATCAGATGCTGCAGCCGGAGACTCTCCTCCCTGTATGCTCCTCCCACTGCCCCCACCAGGACAGCACTGCACTGCCCCGAATGGAAGGCAGATGGAGAGTCTGGGCTCTGTCTCCTCGCTGGTGGTTAAAAGAAACTCAGACCGCAGATGATCGACAAGTTCAGAATGGCGGAAGAGCCCGTTTGTTCCTCCTGCTTAATCATTGAATCTAGCTAACATTTTGGCTTTCTCAAAAACATTTCAGATTGAAAAATTAATCAGATGGACACCCTATGGATCAACGATGCACACCAAATTCAAAGCCCACCAATCCTATGGGCAAGAAAACCCAGCATCTCCTTCCTGACCTTCCTTTCTTTGAACAATATAAAAAATTCCCCAGTTAGAATCACTTTTGAGTTTTTAAAAACCCATCTTACTAACTCTGATAGTACTTCCTATGCAAGTACCCCTACCTCTAGTGTTCAGCCAAACTCAAAATTTACATGATTCTTTGGTGTTATTTTTCCACTCCTCAAACTACTTCTCCAGAAACTTCCTGTTAGAAGTAACCAACTCACTCACAAAAATGTGCCCAGCCTCCTCTCAGTCAGGAATTGCCTCTCCCCTAAGGAATATCTGCACTGCTTTCTTATGACTAATCACCCCAACATATGTCAATTCAACAAGTATTTATTAGACAGCAACCCTGCGCTCAGAAATATGCTAAAGCTTAAAGGCCTACGAAAGAAATACAGACCCCCCCACTCCATCACACAGTTGTCAGTCTCTTGGAAACCAGATACATGATATCTAACACATTGAACAGAGAAATAATATCATGAGTGGGGTGGTTAATATCCAAAAAGAAAAAGACAGCACAACTAGTGAATGGTCATCTGTCTGTTGCCTCCCCTTTCACCTATCAATAGTTGATAGATTTTCCTCCAAGAGAAACATCCTCTTGGATCTCAGCCATATGTTTTAGTAGAATTGATCTACTACCAACTCCAGAAGTAGGTTCAAATCACTTGACAAACCACCACATCCAACCCCTGGCCACAGTGACTAGTTCTACAGTATGCTAGTAATACAATCAAAATGAATGAGATTCAAGGTAATGCTTGTCCCAATTTCTGGAGAAATCTGGCTTTCTCTTTCTGTCAGAGCCTGAGGAAGATATGACAATTCACTCCAAAAAGGGGAGTGGCTCAACCGAGGATGCATGGAGTGGATAGAGGATGAAGTGAATCCTGCAGAACTGAGTAGGAAGAAGAAAAGATAGGAATTCTTTAAAGACCTCACTTGAGCTACTGAATTAGGCTTCACCAGATCTGCTTCTGAGCCTCCTGATTATACGAGCTTACGAATTCCTTTCCTTGTTTAAGCCAGTTTGCACTGGTTTTCTAACCATCCAACCAAGAATTCTGGATTAACAGAGCTAGAGACAATGGCAAGGAGGAGAGGGTACTTGAGTTATACACCGAACCCTTTATGGTGGGATTCGCATATGCCAATGGGTTGTGGGTGGGACAGAAGAGAAAAAAATAGGGTGAGTGAACATGCAATGAGGAATGGGCACAGCACGCTGAGACCAGCCTGCCTGAAGTAGAGCGACCTAGGGGTCCTGAGGACTGCTCTGCAGTTGGCCAAGGCTGTGAGCAAACAGAATGGAGGAACAAGCATGCAACGTGCCACAGACTCAGGCTGCTTCCATGTCTTGTGCAGAAGAGGCAAGTTCCAAGGACAAAGTTCTGGACTTCCTGTTAAGAGCCAAAGAAGTTATTAAACCTTCAGCAAAATTGGTTACAAGCTTTCTTCAGCCAAAGAACTTTCTCTTCAAACCAAATTTTTCAAGAAAGTTCCTACTTGAACTTTGGGGGGACAAAGTCCCTGCTGCCCAGGCCCCCTGGGACCCTGAGATGCCTCTGTGGTATACTTTTCTACAAAACCTAGGAGCTTCCCTCAGGGTCGGGACTGTTGATGCTCACCCCTGGGAGCATCATTCACACTTAGCAAATGAAAGAAGGGACAGAAAGCATGCACTGGCTCACTAGAAAGAGCCACATAAGGAAAAACTATCCTCCTAGAAACACACATTGCTCCACCGAGCCGCAGTGGCCCCATACTCAGGGAGCTGAAGTTGAAAAGCACAGCACCGGCCTGCAGATCTCTCAAGCCTAAGTGCTGGCGTTCACAGCTGTCAGACCAGACCACTGCCCCCACCCCACCAGACTCCGGTGTGAGCGGTATTGCAGCAGTAATGAAAAGAATCCTTCATGAATAAAAGCCATTGAAGTAGCTAAGACCTCAACTGCAAACCTGCTACTGATGAACTGATCAGGCACACCCAGGAAAAAAAAACCTACACTAGGATGAAAAATAGTAGCATGATCATTTTGTGAACTTCCAAAAATACCAGCTTAGCCCATCTGCTGACAGTGCTGTGAAAATAATCCATTAGCCTAGAGCAGCTTGGACTCCAAGAAGGCAGGAGGTAGTGTCTCCACGAAGCAGGTGCAGTGAAGAAGAGCTCTGGGAGGCCCCGCTGTGAACCCCATCCTCCTGGTGCTCCAGCCATGTTGCATGGAGAGGCAGCATAATGCTCCTGAGTCTCAGTGTTTCTTGTGGTGAAATAGAAAGCTGCTCATTCAGAATAGCAGCAACCTTGCAGAGTGCCTATAAAGATCAGCAGGAGTACGGGAAAGTTACCTGGCACACGATGGGTGCTAGATGCTAATAGCAATTAGAGTCTTCAGATGGTCTCCTCTGGCCAAAGGAATTTGAATCAAGGGGGCTTGAGCAATCCAGTTCCCAGCATCTTCCCTTTCTTCCCAGAAAAACCTGGCTCCTGGGGCATTTTCCACATATGAGGTGAGTGTCCAGTTTGGAACATGTCCCCTCTGCATGGCCAAGACAAGCTCTTCCACAGTGACAACCCTGTGCGCACACACACACACACAGTGCAGTGCTGGCCCTGCTGGCAGCTGCCTGTCCCTCCCCGCAGCCCCTAGTCTGAAAGACAGAGGTCCACAACCACACTAATTAAATCTACAGATGATCACAGACAGGGCAGTGCTGCAAACAGCACCAGGGAGGATGGGGAAATAAATGAGAAGGGACCTGGGGAGTTTAGAAAATATGGGACAGGAAATAACAAAATGAGACTGAATGTGGAAGAATGTAAGTCACTCCAACTGGGGGAAATAATCAGAAACACGGACCATGGAGGCGGGCTGGGAAAAGGCTAGAGAGATGAGGGTGCAGAGGTGGTGGGTGGCAGTTAGGTGACCAAAGAAAGAAGGAAAATGACAGGAGAGCTGGAGATGGATCCCAGAAGGCTGCAGGAAGGGGCAGGTGGGAAGCCGTAGCGCAGGGTCCTGGGTCACCCGCAGCAGGACCTGTCAGCGTTCTCTGGGCCCTGTTCCCTTCTACAAGCTATGCTGCCTTCACCCAGAGCTCGGGCCACTTCTGTGAGGAGCTCCCTATATCCCAGAGCAAGCTCTGCCGGTCTCCCTGCTGACCAGCTGCCATAGTGGTGGGTGCACGGGCCTCTCCCCCTGCCTGCCTCTCCATCCTACTTCACAGACAGCAACCCAGCCCTAAAGCTTTTTGGGTCACTCCTAGCACCCAGTCCAACACTAAGCCATGGCAGGCATTCAATCCAAAGAGGGCTGGCTGCCTCTCAACTAGCATGGCCAGGAACACTCTCTCTCTACCTCCTGAGAGACCTCCAGCATGAACTCTAAGCCCTGGATTCTGGCCTTGAGGCCCACAGTGCTCATGTACAGTATTCCTGAATGAAAAGTACACTGTGTACGGGCCAACCAGATAGCTCAACAGACTAAAGCACCTGCTTAGGCAGATGCAGGGACTGAGGGTTCAATCCCCCTGGAGCACACTGAGATAGCGATTGAGACTGGGCATGGTGGTGCATGCCTGTAATCCCAGTGCTTGGGAGGCTGATGGATAGGAAGGATCACTACAAGTCTGATCTGTGTAGTGGGACCCTGTAGACCCTATACTAAATACATTAATACACACACACACACACACACACACACACACACACACACACTGTGTGTCTAACCTGGGCACAAAGGCTGGAGGTCACGCAGGTTTCAGGGAAAAAGTACAAATGACAGCCAGGGTGAAAGGAAGGGTGGACAATGGCTTCATCAGATGATCACCCTGCCAGCCTAGCTGCGCTGCAGATGGGAGCTTCTCTAGGGCCACAGTGGTCCCACCAAGGCATCCACCCTCACTCCGCTGAAAACTGCACATTTAGGAATCATAGCAAATACAATCAGGAGAACAAGGTGCAGCCCACTTGCAGAGGACTTGGGAGAGGCTCCTTGGCCCTGGAGACAAATCTATGTGCTGTCAGGAGCCACTGCCACCTCGAGCTCCTTGGAAGACGGGCAGGAGTGCCCCCACCCCAGTGAAAGAGCACTGTAGTTCTCAGGAGGCATGTGGGTGTTGAGGGTGAGGAGGGCAAATCTCGAAAACACAGCGTGACGCTCAGCCTTCATTTTGGTACCAGGAGCAACCAGAGGAGAAGGAAGGTGTTGATCAGACTGAGGAAAGCCCAGGTTTGGAGGGGGAGGTCCTCAGAGGGCCCTTGCTGCAGAGCAGGGTCATTTTGTCCCACACCGACAGGACACTGAAAGCCTGCATCTTTCCTGCCTCTCTGGAGCTGTGCCATCCCAGCAGTGCTGACCTCTTCAAAGCAGCAAGACCAGAAACACAGACCATCCCTCTGGGAGGCTGAGATGGGAGGATCTCAAGTTCAAACCAGCCTGGGAAACTGAATGACTTAGGGAAATCTTATCTCTAAGTTGAAAAGAAAATTTTAATTCAAAAAAGAGATGGAGTATAGTTCAATACGAAGGTCCTGGGTTAAATCCCATTAATAAAGGAGAAGAAGGAAAGAATGATAGAGGAACAGGAGGGAGACGAGGAGGAGAAAGAAAAAGAAAGCAAAGGAGACACTTCAGCTTCATGAGGAAGGTGTTTTCTCAGTGCCTCAGCCTAAAGGTCCAAGCCATCACCATTTTGTAGCAAATGCACAAGGGCTGCAAGCTCCCAGCCTTCAGGGGCTCCAGGAGAGACCACAGCAGAGTGTCAGAGATGGGGAGACCCACCCAAAGCTGGATCGTTTGCTCTCTTTTCCCCCCAATGGTCCCATCAAAGATCCTACTCAGAGCGAGGCATCTCTCTGCTGAACAATAAATGCAGCAAATACCAGCATTTATTTGTTTTTCTGACCAAGGTGGCCACATCCAGTTGTATCGGTCATGCACTGCACAAACACACACTGTGTTCAGAGGCACCACCTGCAGAGGAGGTAGCTTTATTTAACAGTGTTTACTGTGTGCTCTGCCGGATGATAGTAAAGTGCCTTGACTTAAAACAGAATCAACACATTAAGACAATTTTCAAAAAATGAATGAGAAAAAAAGAAAGATGGGCCCGGGGAGATGGCGCAGTGGAATAAGCGCTTCCCTGGCAAGCGCAAGGGCCTGAGTTCAATCCCTGTTTCCGCCAAAAAAAAAGAAAAAAAAAAAAAAAAAAAAAGAAGAAGCAAAAAGCCAGCCAGCTGCCAGAATGAAGGAATTCTTTTTATAAATGGCACAGAGATACCACTTTGCCAACCATAGTCCCATCTTGCTCCTGAATGCTGACATACAGGGGCTATAGCCACAGAGAGATGAACTCTTCTTGGGATATTTATTTCTCCTAAACAACCCAGTAAAATAATGACTCCCTAAAGACTGCTTGCTTGTCTTGCTCATGGCTAAGTCTCCAGCACCCAGACACCCAGCACCATGCACAGAGCTTAGTAAGTACTCTAAGAAGTTCACTGGAGCAGCCAGAGCCAAGGGAAGGATTTTAGAAACAGACCCCTGGACAGGGGAAGAACCCAGGCCGTCTCCACCTCCCAGCTGGAGCCCTGCTGTGGCCCTGGCCGGAAGCCCTGGAAGCCTCCCTAGTCGTTTGCAAGTCTCCCAGACAGCTGCAGGAATTTCTCTGAGACCAGAGAAGTTGGAAGTGTACAATCTTCTAAGCTCTTTTAATTCAGCCTACAACCAAGGGAATCAAAGAAGCAGCCTAGAAAGCAGTGCTGGGACATCCACCATTTTTTTATGGGTCTAGGTGTACGAGACAGGACAACAGCACAGTCCTGACTGTCTCTGCTGCTCCCTCCCTTGTACCCAGCTCTTTCCCAGAGGTCTCCACTGGCACTGCCCCGAGCCTCCAGCCCCACTCTGCAAGGTGTGTGTGCTGGGTCTTCCTTTGCCAGCACACCTGCCATTTGATCCACCTCCTCTCCAGGTAAGGCAGGCCTTCAGTGGCCACAGGGAGTTCCTAGGTGGCCCCTCCCAGGACCTACCAAATAACTGTTTCTTCAACCTGTGATGAGACCACATTTCTGCAACAGTATCTTATGGTGTACCCCAGGCTGGCCTCACATTTGAATCTTCTGGCCTCAGCCTATAATCCCAAATTCTGGGATTACATATAAATGATACCACGCTCAGTTCAGTTGTACTGTAATAGGGTCTCCAAAAGCTCATCCCAAACTAGGACTGAGGGTGGACATCAGGGCCCTTTAGAAGACTGGCACAAAAAGGTCTAGGAGCCTCTCTGAATGGGCCCACATGGCACCCCCGTGGGTGGGTGCACAACTTCATGAGTATACCAGCAACACTGGACATACACTTTAGGAGGGAGCTTAGCAGAACTGAAACACTCTCGGGTGATCATTATATGGAGCCATCAGGAAAGGTACAGGTTCTGAGGGATGGGACATTACCCACAGGCCCCCATGGGTGCACACGCTGCAGGTGCATGGCTATGTCAGTTTCCCACAGTGGCAGGACACTGTTGGCATGGGGGCTTTTATTATTTTTCCAACATTTGGTGACCTGGACCGGAGAACACTCAATCCTTACATGCAAAGCTGCTACAAATGACAGTTTTATATACTGCTGCCAATGTGACAAGCTCTGGCAGATGAAAAGGAAGGGGTGAGCACTCAGGAGGCTGCGCCAGGGTCCAGACAGTGCTACTCGCACCTAAAAGAGACTAAGGCAGCTTGCTTGCTTGCTGGTGTCCTGGACTTGGATTTTGGCTCCATGCTGTTCTCTGGCTCTATTGCTAAGCCAATGATGAGTGGCACCTTTTAGGCAGCTACGTAGACAACAGATGAAGCCAAGACTCCCTGGGCAAATAGCACCCAACTCACTCCGCACTGTACATCTCCCTGCTTTCTTCATCTCCGCCTTGCTGGAGGGATTTGGGCCGGAGCCCATCCAGCATGCTGGGGGAGTCCAAGGAGAATCTGCATGAGGCTTAAAGGAGTCCGGGAGGAGCACATCCTGTCGATTAGGGATGGGCTGAGCTGCAGAGTCTTCTCTGGCTGTTCTTCTAGGCTTTCCATCAACACATCAGGACAAATGAGGTGTTTCTGTCAATCACTGAAGATGCATGGCATCCCAGCTGACTGCTCCTAGGCTGACAGGGCTGCTTGGGGGACATCCCACACATAAAACCCTTTGCTCGGGGCTGTAAAGCATTTTGGAGGGAAGGCTCTGCAGGTGGCCATGAAGCATATGACCTACTGCAGAGAGCTGGAATGATGGTCTGAGGCTCAGCAGCAGACTTACAGCCCTACAGAGGGGCCTCTCTGTCCCAGTGACATCAGCCAGAGCTGTGGGACAATAACATCTCCATGCCAACCACACCAAGAGAGGCCCACAGAAGCCCCCACCTCTCACCTGTGCTTGGCCAGAGCCAGGGAGAGGCCTCCATGCTCAGTGCTTTTACACACATCTAAGAGGCCCCCGATGAATGAAGAGGAACTCAGAGAAAGGACCAGACACAGAGCCCACCCCAGTAGCTTACAAATCAGGACCCACTAAAACACTATGGAAAAGAAGACTAAAAGGCCACAGGACATTTAAAAGAAAGAAAGGGAATGGAAGAAGTGGGCCAGCCCTAAAGAGCTGGGACACAGGTCAGTGTCCAAGGAGTCAGTTCCCAATGGGACTCAGACCCAACATGCCCAGCTCCTAGTCAAAGAAGTTGGGTGCAAGGACCTCAGAAGGCCTTTCCAACCCCGAGTTAGGTGCTTCTTTGATGTCCCGTCTTGACCTGTCTTTGTTCATCCAATCCGCACCATGCCCTCTGGCATCTCTGACTCCCATCCTTTGCTTGACCTCTGTCCTAAGGCTTCAGCACCCAGCTCTTCTGAGTGCTGGGAAGCTTAACTCCAGCCTCACAGAACCCTCCACAGCCCTCATGCTCTGGACCCACTTGCCACACATCCTGACACCCCACTTTCCAAGCAGAAGCCTCACACTCCTACATTCAGTTCCCCCAATTTATCTTTCTCTAGGACCCGTTGGGAACTGACTTCTCGTGTGTGTTAGGAGCACATACAGAAGTGCGGAGAGCACCTAAGGAGAAGAGTAGGAGGCTGGGGTAGCTCCAGGTACAGCTTTCCTCACTGGGTTCAAGCCCTGCGCTGATCAGACAAAGGATAAGAGCAACGTCCGCTTTTCACTTGGAACTCACCTGCTCCGCCATTACCGATGACAGAGATTTTAAAAAGAAAAATCTCTCCTATGAAAGTGCAGACAATAAGATCAAGATAAAGCAAGACCTATATAACAAGAATTGTAGCTTTTGGAACTGATAAGGTCAGTCAAATCTCCTCAGGATTTATCCTGAGACCCTGTACCTCAGATTGTAGATCCTTTGTCAGTGTCAGCCACGTGGGTGAGTCATGGCCATTGCTTGGCCAACGTGCTCTCTGTGAAAGCCTGAGAGAATGTTTTCTCTCCATGTGACTCTCGTTAGGCACTCTCTACATCATTAATCACTTTCCTCTGTGGCCCCATAATCTCCTTGATCAGAAAATTTGGGACACTACCGAGTTATATGACATTACAGTACAAGTTCTCATATGTCCTGAGTCTTAATTGACCTTGGAAGGCTAGGGCCAAAATGTTTGCTTTCCTTGCAGCCCTCCTTTTTCTCTAATTTGGTCTGCAAACTTAGATTGCTAGCCCTCCAGAAGAGAAGCTTATTGTTATTACCATACAACTTAGGCTGTTAAGCTTAACCTCACTATCTGTCTGAATACCAAACATCTTAGGCATAACATGGAAAAAGTATTTTTCATCAACTATTGATATGTTAAACTTTAAGTCTCTACAGAATATGATGAAAAAAATTTAAAAACTTAAAATATATTTAAAAAATAGGAATAAAGAATTATATATGCTTACATATAAGTCCAGAAATCTAACCATATACAGCACTGTAGCAAGACAGTCCCACAACACTCCTTTAGAAAAGTATAAAAACGAAGTATAAGAAGTAAAACTATGTTATTATGTTGAGCTGTAGGGTACTCAGGTCAACAGCTTCTGACATTGCCAGTCAAGCAGAAGATCCAATACTATTATGGGCTACTGGACTATTTTGGAATATTTTGCTGAGTTCACACACCTATTTAAATGATGGAGCTAAACAAAAAAAAAAAAGGATACAGATGAATGACCATTTTGTGTCTGTGTATTCAAAATGGTTAGGATAGATATATAGCTACATTCTCTTAATTCAATGAATAGAGGGATTTGTTCTAATAGTGTTTGTAAATAGTATATCATGTCTGTATCTCGTGTAACAAGTAACTCCTAGGAAGGCAGTATGCAATGTGTTAATTATTGGAACTATCCTACCAATTTGATTTGAAACTGTCTCATTGCTATTTGTTTCTCAATAAAATTATGGGGAAAAAAATCAGTCCTGTGGAATGAAAGATAGGATCCTTCCAATGCTACTTTATTTCTTGTTTCCCTGGATGGACAGACAATATAAATAATGTTTAGTGATCCAAAATGTCATTTTGTTGAATAGTGTATTTTGTTCTGTTTGGGAGACAAAATTTAGTTTCTTCAGAAGAAATGACAAGTTTAATGTGATACAAAATGAAAGTCAAAATGTAGTCCCCATCTCTGGCTGCTTTCATAAATGTGTTGATGTGTCTTTGTTGAAAATGCTGAGTGCAAACAAGTGACACACCGCTTCGAGTCTGGGTCAGAAAGGAAAGTGTACAGAAGACTGTTACAGACACTCCATGAGGGAAATGGAAAACCTCGCGTGCAATTATTTTGTCTAGTTGTGGGCTCCATCATGAAGAAAACACTTTTAAGATATTTTTTTCCAATTTCAAAAAAAGAAAAATTGATCTGTGCTCAGTGTTCTTACAACCATTCCCTTCCTTTACCTTAACATGTTGGCATACATATAAGGTGGTAGAGAGATGTCACTTGAATAGTCCCAAGTTTCTAATTCTGTGTTTTCATATAATGGATCCAAAATAATATATAAGAAAATGTTTTTGAACAAAATTTTCTTTTTGGGGGGCCGGAGCGATGGCTCAGTGGAATAAGCACTCCCTGGCAAGCACAAGGGCCTGAGTTCAATCCCTGGTTCTGCAAAAAAAAAAGGAACTTCTTTTTTTTCTAAGTAGTATATAAGATAAAAATGTTCTGTTCTAAAAAATAAAACAGTGCAGACAATAAATATTTAAGTTTTGCAGGTGACTTGGTTTTTAATACCCACTCAATTCTGCCACTGAACCACAAAAACAGTCAGAAGCAACTCATTAGTAAGTGAATGTGGCTGAGTTTCAATACATTTTTATTTATAAAAACAGGCAGTGGCCACAAATTAGCCTTCAGGCCATAATCGAGCGCCAGCTGCTTCTGCCTGGCCTTTCCCTCAGGACTGTGGCTATTCTCTGGCTTCTCCGCTGTATCGGACTGCTAGCCTCTTGGAGGCTGCCTCTGTGCCCTCCAACTTCTAAACCCTCACGTCCACTACCAAGCCTGATATATGATTCTGTCAGTGCCAGATACATCTTGTCCTCCTAACCGTCTGCTTGACGATGCATATTTCACATTCCCTCACCTTCAGAGATCATCACCAGGACAAGAAACTACCAGAGGGCAGACCAGCCCTAGTGGGAGGGTGGCCCAGGGACAGAACCCAGCCACGCCAGTGTGGGCCGCACCTGCCAGAGCACACAGGGGAGGGGAGCTGGTCCGCTGGCCTCCACACGTCCTTGGGGGGAGCGCTGTCTGCCACATCAAAGGGTGCATCTCCTGATCAAAAGTTTGGACCAGACACCCCACCCCCTGGACCCGTGCCTCTGTCCCTCCCACGCTAACAATCCCCAACCGACAGCCCTCCAGGGGCTTGGATGAGCCCACAGAGACAGACATCTGCAGGGGTTTCTAGTCTCTTCAATCTGACAGACACCTTAGTATCTGCCTCTAATATATTCGTGTTGTGCAGTTAACAGAGAACAAACACACCAGGCCCCTTGACACTAGCTGTTCTTAAGATTCACAGCTGTGACTGGCTCAAAATCCCTGCCACAAACACCAAACACGGCCACTAGTAACAGCTGTTGTGATCCACCCTATATCGAAAATGACAGAGAGGGAAGAATCCCCTACACATACCTCACCCCACTGACCCATTTCAAGAAGCCCGGCAAATAAAAGCCTGTTCATCTAGAGGTCAGAGATGAGGCAGGAATGGAACTCAAGGCCACATCCTATGAAAAATGAATCAAGGAATTTGAGTTGTCTGCCTAATTAAAGGGAAGTCCAGGGCAGAGGCTGGGGCAGGAGTGACAATATCTGGCTCTAACATCCTGGGGTTTCTACAGAGGCTGGAGAAGGGGCAGGGCCAGCTGCAGGGACAGTGAGTGCCCCTTGATCCACTACTATGACCATGGCCCAAAGATGTCCTGAAACATAAGTTCTTAAAGCATTATTCCAATTACTATACTTGCTTATTTTGAATAAGTAAACAAATGATCTTTCAATTTCCATTTGAAAGTTAATAGTGGTTGTAGTTCGCTGAATAATGCATACTCAAAAATTTGTATCAACTGAAAACCTCAAGATGAAACCTTACTTGGAGACGTCTTGGAAGATATAATTAGTTGAGATGGAATTATGCAGTGTCAGTGTGCCCTTAAATCTAGTAACTATCATCCTTTTTAGTAGAGGAGAGGACACAAGACACACTGCGGGCAAGGCCACATGAAAGCAGTGGTAGAGAACTAGGCTGATGCAGGGACAAGGCAAGGAGCCCCAAAGATTGTCAGCAACCATTAGAAGTGGAGAGACAGCCCAAGGATAATTTTGTCCCCAAACCTCCAGAAAATTCCAACCTTGATTCTGGACTGCTGGCCACAAGAACTGTGAAAAAAAGGTCAGTTGTTGTAAGCCAACATACCTCTGTGATCATTTTCATGAAGTGCTTAGGAAACTAATACAGTTTTCTAACAGAAATCTTGACAGACAGCACTCAACAAAAAAGCCATGTAACATGGAGGTTAAGAGAACATGATTTGAAAGACCACTGCCCGAGCTCAAAGCTCCAGCAAGCCCTTCACCTATTGTGTGACCTTGAGCAGGTTATTTAACTTGTCTATTCATCAGGTTCCCTTCTTATAAAATGAAAAAAGGGGTCCACTTCTTAAGATTGTTGCTTGAAGCATTAATACACATAAAACACTGAGACTAGGGTCTCTGTCAGGGAAATCATCACTATAAATTTTAGCTACTGCTATAAACTGAAGCAGACCCAAGAGTTTTGGCATTGTATTGTGATAATCATGGCCTATATCTACATGCCCCCACCAAAGACTCATGCGCCCACAGGTGGGCTTTTCAGAGACGGCTGCTAGGATGCGTGGGTACGGATGAGGGGTACGAGAACTACATCGGTGTGGTATGGTTCTGTGGGTCGATGGTGGGAAGTCCCATGCTGGGTGTGGGTGGCACCAATCAGTGGGCTTGCAGCCTGGATGGAATATAAACAAAAAGATGGAAAGCAGGCTGCTGCTGCTTGCTGCTTGCCAAGAACTTTTTCTCCACTGCCAGGCCCCTGTGCCATGCCGCCTGCCTTGGAGCCAACTGACTACGGACAGAAACCTTGACAAACTGTGAGCTAAAATAAACTTTTCTTCCTTTAACTTGTGGGTGTCGAGTGCTTTGTCCCAGCAATGGGAAAAGTAACTAAAGCAGATGGTGAATAATGACTCTAGCTCTTTGTCTACTAAATGTGAGGTGTTGTACCAACCAGATTGTGTTTGATATACTTTCTCTCATGGGCTTACAATAGTGTGAGAGAAATAAAAATAATAGATGAAGAAACTGAGCTCAGAAAGATTGAATAACTTGCCCAGGAACACACAATAGAAGCAAGGGGCCAAGATTTGCTCTCAGGTCTGTCTAACTTAATGTCTTTCCTTAATCTCACACTCTCCCTTGAGCAGAGACCAAGCCTGTTCCTCAGTATATTTCCAATCCTATTACAATGCACTGATCAGGGTAAGTATAACCCAAATGGTGAAGTAACTAATAGATTCACTAATTGGAATGGTAGTGTCCCTAATATTACCATTACTGACTTTCTTGTAAGCTAAGGCACAGGGGTGCAGAAATGGGGAAACAACCTCCACCAATGAGCCAGGGGATGAGTGGAGAAGATCCAGGAGAGCTATGATTCACCTTGCATCCTGGGGGGTGTACAAACTCTCTGGAAACAGGGGATGTTGCTTCCTAGAGAAGAAAGGAGAAGAGTTCTGAGGCTGTCCCTTGGCCAATGGACCACACTGTCCACTAGCTTCACTAAGAGTGCAGCTTTCTACAGGAACTGCAACTAGGAGCAAAGTCATTCCTTCTAAGATTTCATCTTAAAGCAGACTTGTAGCCATGTTCTGCTCAGGTTTAATGCTTGACTGAAGAAAGGAAGTGGAATTATCAACATTAAAAATGTAGTAGCCAGTGTAGGCACCAGTACAAGAACTCTACAGTAGTTCTTTATCCTTCTCCACTTGAAACATAACAACTTGAGCCCACATTAACAATTCTTTCTGCAGATGTTCAAACAATAGATAAACCTGCAGTCAGATAAATAAGAGTAAACTGTTCCTGAACACAAGAAACAAAGCCAGTTCAGAAGTTCTCCTGATTTCTGTGGCTTCCTGACGTGTTAAGACCAAGGAAAAGGTCTAAATGACAGGATGATATAGCTCAGATACAGACTACAATAGGACAGATAGTCCAAGGGGGGTTGCATAGTCAGAAACAGGTATCAAGCCATCTCTACTGGTAGACCTGTGTGAAGCTTTTGACATATAGGGATAAAAGATACAACCTACCCTTAAAGATCTCACGTTTGATAAGGAAACAAAAATGAAAATAAGTTATCACACATTTTCACGGTACAGGAAAGGCACAAGGTACAAGAAAGGCAGAGAGGAGAAAACCTAAGGCATCAAGGAAGAGTCTGAAGAAAAGTCCATGTTGAGACTAGCACCCTAAGAGAGAAAAGCGCAGTCCAGGTGGAGAGCAGAGACCCGGAGGTAGGGAAGAGCTTAATGAAGAACACCTGGTACAGCAGGCTTATGGCGTATGAACTTGCTCGTAGGTGCTTAGAAGCCATTGAATAACTACGTAGGGGCAGCGTGCTCAGATTTGCATTTAGAATGATCACTCTGATGCAGCATAAAGGTAATTTGTGAGGGCAAATCAATGACCAGTTAAGAGATGCTGCAATACTACAGGGAAGACAAGCAGTGCTGGGATAGAAGTGTGGCAATGAAGAAAGCGAAGCAGAGACAGAGAAGGAAATGGGCCTGACACAACCTTGGGCCTGACGGATGTGGGACAAGGGAGGCATCTAGGGGGCTCCAGATTCTGGTGCACACACGTGGAAAGTGGCCAGGACAGCCACCACGATGGAGAGCAAAGAAGGTGCAGATAGGCAGAGGAAAGACTGGGGTCCAGTTTGAAATCTTCTGGAAAATCAAGCATACCCTGGTTAAGTTTAAGACAAATTAGAGCATTTTAAAATCAAGAAATGTATATAGATAATAATCCATAAATGGGTGAAATTTCCTGGAAAGAATATACATGGAGTAAAGGAAAGGGGAAAGGGAAAAGTCCTGAGAATAGGACTTTGAGAGCTCAGATGTAGTAATAGTAGATAAGGGAGAAGAACACATGGAAGAGAATAAGAATTGCATCCAAAGAGGAGGAGGAAATTCAGGGGAGGAGAAAGAATATAACAGGTAAAAAGGAGTCAACTACAGCGGGACCTTGGCTCACAAACTTAATTGGTTCCACAATTTTAGGAAAGATGACCATGTTTGTGTTTGTGTGAGAAAAATTGCTGCAGTCACATTTGTCACTTAATGTAGAGTTTGCGAACAAAAATAAAAATTTGCCAAATGTTTCTGTTTGCAAGCTAAGTGGTGTGCAAACAAAAGCATTCATGAGCTGAGGTGCCACTGTATGTCAGATGCAATAGTAGGACAAGGACTGAAATGGTTTTGTATTCCCAATGAACAGAAATAAGAAAGAAATAAGAGTGAGTTCCTAGAATTGGGTAGGTATTTGATAATGATGGACAAATAAAGAGATAGAGAGATGGATGGATGGGAGGATGGATGGGAGGGTGGATGGGTGGGTGGGTGGATGGGTGGATAGGTGGGTAGATTTCCACATCAATTATCTGCAAATGAACATACTGTCTGCATCATGAACTGGGTTTGTGAGGGTTCTACCCTCACAAACTCAGAGATCTTACAGCATCCCTTCCAGACTGAGTTACATTGTATTCTACATCATTTTACAGAGAAAAGAAATGTACAGTCCACAAAATCACAAAAAAAAAAAAAACAACTATAACTATTCTACTGAGAAGGGTTTTCCAAAGGTCATTCCATCTATTCCTCTGCCTCTGGCAGAATTTCAAGAACAATCTTAAACATGCATCATCTAATCTAAAGAAGGCCACGTACTCACACACCCAAATCAGACTTTCCAGAAGACAGGGAGGAGTAAGTGTGTGTCTACCCTACCACCTCCTGCCTTCTGGCGGGGGGAATGGAAAAACTTGTTGTCAGCATAGCTGCTGCCCCCAGAGCCAACAGCACTGCACAGGGCCAAATCTCTGCAAAATGCATCAGATCAAACTCAATGATCAATAATAAAATCAACAGGCATCTCAAAGCCAAAGGAGTTGAAATTCAGAAGGGGCAACTCTATAATATCTCCCAGCACTGGATAGCACACTCATTTGGGTAACATTCACAGCCCTCGCCATGTCTCTGTGTGTATGGACAGTGTCTCAGAAGTCAAGCATTACAACTAATTAAGAGGTCAGGGTCAAGGGACACATGATGTAAAAATTAAAGGGGTCATGGGCCCTAGGCCCCTGGCTCCCTTCAACTGTAACAAGAGAAACACAAGCTCTTTATGAGGGTTAACCAATCAAACCAGAAAATCCAACAGCCATAGAGTTCAGCTGAAAGAATGTTCTTTTTGTTAAACAAACAATGTGCTTGGAACACTTCTGCTCCTGTCGTTCCATTCCAGGCTGGAGACTGAAGCTATAGAAATAAATTAGCAATTTCAATAATGTTCATCCTGAATGGACACTACAGGTGGAGGGAAACTTCCTAGCTGGGTCAGAAGACCTACATTAACTCTTCAGACTCCGGGTGGAGCCAGGACTTGAGGTAGGGTGCCAAGCTAGAGGAGACAGAGAAAGAAAATTTGAAATGTAAGTAACAATTGAAAAAGATAAGGGGGGCCTGAATAGCGCTAAAAATGAATTGAGAGTCTATTTCTTCAGGGTCTCAAAAAAATGTGAAGGGAAGGAAAGGACAAAAGAACTAAGTTATACTGTGCTTTATCTGACCTGCGTCAGTGTATTCATTATGACCCATGTTATCTCCTGTGCTCTGCAAGAATAGTGCCTCTCCCTCTAACACAATCCACGTCAGAGCCCCAGGTAGGCCGAGATGAGATGGGCACAAGGAGTTAGGTGTGTGTTCCCCATGCCACATATGAGAAAGCCAAGTTTTGGGTGATTTCTTAGCTCAAGAAGCCCTTGCTCTGTTCTACTTCTTTTCCCTTCTTGAGAGCTGTGGGCCTTCGTGGTACCTTCAGGCAGAAAGGCTGAGATCTGCTCTTCTGCTCAGAAGACAGAGCGAGGACAGTGCCATCTTCAGGTCTTGACCTGCCAGCTGAACAGAGGACATTCACAGTTTGGGCAGACATCAGAGGGACCAGTGGCTGAAGGACTGCCATCATGTGACAAGCCCTCTTTTCCAAAGTTTGGAGAAGCCAACATCAAAGATGGGAGAGGCGTTAGCTGGGTGGTCTGCGAGAGCAATTAGGGAGGAGCAGAGGAAGGAGAAGAAGGACACGCCAAGTCGCCCGCATCTCAAAACAGGGCTGTCTTTGTTTTCCTGACCCTAAGTCCACAGCAGTAGACTAAGGCCCTGAGAGAAAAGGCAGAGACCTTGGTCAGATTGGAGCGGGAAGACATTGCCTGGGCCTCTCTGGAGTCTTCAGTGCCACACAAGGCTGCCTGGGAGAAAAATGTTGGGCAGGAGAGGACAAAAGGAGAAATGCAGTGGGCCAGCCAAATAGCTCAGCAGATTAAAGCACCTGAAAGCAAGCACACGGGGGCTGGGGGTTGCATCCCCGGTCCTGCCGTGCCCGCCCTGCCCCTGGGGCACACTGAGAGGACAATTGAGACTGGGCATGGTGGTGCGCGCCTGTAATCCCAGCTCTTGGGGAGGATGTAAACAGGTGGATCACTATGAGTCTGATCTAGAGTGAGGCCCTGAACACCCTGTAGACCCTTAAATACAAAAAAAAAAAAAAAAAGTGCTGCCGTGGGTGGGGAGACAGGAGAGTAGAGACACCTTCCTGTGACTTCCCTGACTTCCCTGCTGGGTTCCACGGGAGGCCCCTATCACTGAGCAGCAGTAGAAGAACAGGGATCTACCACTGACCCTGCTAGAAATCTCCTAATGCTGTTACACACACACAGCTTGTGTCAGCCTAAAACCTCACTAGTAGCTGCTTTTTGCTTTCCAACCTCAGGTTCAGACCCCTGGGGAGGCAAAGCCTGAAATCAGTACGAGGTCTAAGTGGGTACAGAGCTCATACCCTTCCATTGGAATAGAAGTTTACCAAGCAGAGGACACATACTACTCTACCACTGAACTAGACCTAGTGATGTCTTCTGCCATTTACTCATGAATTTATTTATTTATTTATTTATTTATTTATTTATTTTTATTTATTTTTTGGCAGGGAGGGGCAGAACCGCGGATTGAACTCAGGCCCTTGTGCTAGCCAGGCAAGCACTTATTCTACTGAGCCATCTCCCCGGCCCCGACTCATGAATTTATAAGTACTCCACATAAAGATTCATGAAAATATCACTTTGCTATCTAACACGTAACATTCTCTTGCTCAATCATTTACACCCTCAATTTGAAGTAGCACAAACACTTGAGAGGGTTTGTGTATGTCTATATACTTAATACCTCCTTGGTTGTCCAGGTGTCTGTCTAGATGTCCTGCCTGACTCTCCCCTTGCTGGGACAGGAAGGCCCCAGGCTGAGGTGTGTGTGTGGAAAGAGTCTCAGGCTGAAAACTCTGTTCTCCTACTGCATAGAACCAGAGCTTAGCAAGTGTCCCACGAAGGTCCACATGCTAACCCACTGGTGGCCATGGTGCTGGTACAGCGAAGTGCCATGGACTTGCTGCAGTTGGCCCTCCCTCCTGGAGGCCCTTAGCTCTCAAGGGGTCATAGCCTCAAAAGGGAGGGTGGGACTCTGGCTCCTTCCTCTCTCTCTGCTCCCTGGTTGGTGAAGTGAACAGTCTCCTCTGCCATGCACTCCTGCGGTGATGCGCTGCCTCATGCAGGCCTGAGCCTCATGAGCCCCTTGAGCACAGACCAGGAGCTACAAAACCATGAGCCAAAATCAAATTTCTCTAAATTAAATGTGTCAGATATTTCCTTATAATAATGGAAAGCCGGCGAATGCAACAAGACGTATTGCCTTCCTGGGCTCTGAGTTCTCCACAAAGACTCTGGATGAGATGACGCATCTTGGGTCATTTCTAACCCTGATGTGTCCTGGTTTTATCAAACTCACTTGAAACAGGATCTTGTGTTAATGTTTGGTCATTCCAAGGGTACTGCGGATAGGCTGCGTACTGGGAGGCAGGTACTTCTCCGGGCTCTTTTCATGCGTTATCTAACAATACTAATGTCAGCTCTGTTAGGCATATATTAAAATTCTCATTTAGTAAACAGATACCAAGGTACAAAAGGTTACAAATGTGGCCTGAGGCATGTAAGCTGTAACTATGGAGATGGGAAAGCCAACTTGTCCACCTCCAGACCCTGCACGCCTCACTCGGAATGGCATGGCCTCTCCAGCAGTAAATAAAGAGAAGGACACTGAGATTCTGAGCCTCTCACCAGTCGAGGATGAGAGAGTCCTAGCTAACAGCCAAGACAGCAGTGATTCTAGCTACTGCTATAGAGATATAAAATTCATGAGAGAAGAGGATGAAATTACGAGCGCCCACTGGGGACGTAAGGGCAGCTCAGTTTCAAAGGTGTTGCCCTCTCCACATCCACCTCATATACAGACTGATGTGAAGGCCAAGTATAAACCTGAAAGCCTGCCCTTTTGCCCTTTCCCCCACCCCTCTCATAGCTGCTGCCACTGAGGGAGAGGTCGGAGTATGGCCCCAATGAGCCATCTTAGAGTAGGCCCAGCACAGCGACACTTTCTGCACCATTCCAGGGGTGGTCAGCAGGCAAGAACAACTCATACAACAGGAAGCAAAAGAATACTAGTACCCAGCTGGCTTTGGCCTGCATGGTGTGCACTGGAAGAAAGCAGCGCCTGCTTTGGCCCTTTCTCGCCAAGCCATGGCCCACAGTAACACACCAGGCCTTCATATGATTTTAGATCATCTGCACAAAAGGGAAAGGAAGCCAGCAGGCAGCTTCACAAACCCCTTCGCTCCCCCACACAATGGGGCAGACACAGTCCTAGGAGGGCCTGCTGATACAGACCACAGGATTCTAAGGCGTAAACGCCACTTCCCATCCATCCCCATCAGAGCCATGTTCAACAATCTGCTTCCGATTTCCTACAGCCATCCATGGCCCGATTCTACCAGAAAGCACTGCATTCTTGTTCTACTGTTTCGTCTCCCTGTGGTTTAGCTTTCTCTGGCCTTGTGTCAAGCTAATATTTCTATCCCATGGAAGCCAGACGAAATTGCCTTGGGTGAGGACCTCTCTAGTTGGCCCCAGCTATATGGAAGCTTACAAAGCCAGTGGCAGCCACCATGTCTTCCTCACCCCTGGGGTCCGGAAGTGTAAACACTCAGGGTGGCCCTGACTCATATAGAAAGTTATTAGGAAGGAGTGACACTTTACAAGGTGTCAGAGCTTTCACCAAGCTTTTGAGATCGGAGCTGATCTCAAGGTTTTATAGAAAGAGAGCAACTGAATGGAAAATGCACCAAAGATACAACTCAGGGTACACCTAAGGTTCCTGCTTACTAATGACCAAGGCTTGGGCAAAGGGAGGTGACTATAAGGGTAAAAGCTGATGAAAACAATAGTAGCTGATATTTACTGAGGAAATGACCATATGCTAGAGCCTGTTCCAAGAGTTTTTAATGCATGATCCCACTTAATTCTTTCAGTGAACTCAGAAAATACACACTATCCTTTTTCCCACTTTGCATACAAAAAAGTAAACCTAAAAAAGACTTGCTGACTTGCCTAGAATACCAATCGGTAAGTGACAGAATCAAAATCTGAACCTAGGCAACCTCTGCCCCAGGTCTAAGGCCTTCAACAGTGTGCATCGGCATGTCTGGAGTTCTGTAGAAGGCCCTTGATGCAGTGCAGTCCCTAATGAGGCATGGTGGGAGTGGATTCAAGGCCCATCCACAGTGAAAGAGGACTCCTGAGCTAGTGCATTCCACCCTCCATCGGGATGAGAGAGCCTAGCCACAAATCACACGTGTGTAAGAAATGGCCCATCAAGGGCAACCACATCAGAAATCAAAGCCAGCTTTCCCTCATCTGT
The DNA here is from genome assembly GCF_000260255.1 of Octodon degus. Taxonomy (NCBI): domain Eukaryota; kingdom Metazoa; phylum Chordata; class Mammalia; order Rodentia; family Octodontidae; genus Octodon; species Octodon degus. The sequence goes on along the minus strand of NW_004524754.1, from coordinate 1,361,107 downwards.
CTTTTGGAAGGCCTACACCCTACTTTGTTCCAGGAGCAGAAATGGCCATAACAAATCCCAAATCCTATTATCAATGGACCCCTAGAGGTGTCTAGAATAGACCAAGAAGAATCTACATAACAGCCCTGATACAAGACTGGGCACCCACCTGCACAAGAGGACAAGACCTTGAACAGACTGCTTCTCTCAAGCCCTGCCTAGCCCAAAATTCTAAGCTCCCTGACCCGAAGGTACCCAAGGATGGGTGAGTGGATAAACAAAATATAGTACAGTCACATAATAGAATATTATCTAGCCTTAGAAAGAAATGAAATTCTACTGTCTGTGACATCAGTAAACATACACGATATTCTCTGAAGTGAAACGAGCCAATCACAGAAGGATAAATCCTATATGACTCACTCCATGAGGGATCTATAACAGTCAACCTCATGGAAGCAGAGAATGCAAGAGTGGTTGCCAGGCGCGGGGAAGGATGAGGAGCTAGAGCTTAGTGGGTGTGGGATTCTAACAGAAGATGAGAACGTTCTGGAAATGAGTGGCGGTGATAGTTGCATAACACTGAATTACTTAATGCTACTGAACGGTACATTTTTAACTGGCAGAAATGGAGTAGAATGTGACACACAGTGATCACAGCAATCTGTGAGGCTGACACAGGAGGACTGCAAGGTGGAGCCCAGTCGGGGCCACGTAGTGACTTAGCAAGAACTTGTCTTGAAGTAAAACTAAAGAGGACTAAGGCTGTAGCTCAGCCGAAAGTCCCCAGGTTCAACCTCCAGTACCTAAAGTAAGTCAATAGATGAATAAGACAGATAAATAAAAGGGAAAAATGGTAAATTTATGCCATGTCTATTTTGCCATAATTTTTTTTAAAAAAATGTTTACAGAAAATATTATGTTTCTTGAATGTGACAATGATTAAAAATTATGCTTTGTTCTTTTGGAAATAAAGGACGCAGAGACAAATAAAAAATAAAGTCTACAAGTGGAAGTGAGTTACACTCAGGAGCCTCAAACTTCAGTGCAGCGTAATGACAGATTCACTGAAATAAGGGAAAGTGAAAGCTAAATCTTCCAATATTAAATTATTGAAGGAAGTAACCCTACCTGCCATGGTAGCGCCCTCAGTAAAAATGTATGACTTGAGGTCACTCACAGAGGGCTTCTGCCGCAGAGACTCTATCCCCTGGCTGTACCTCCCTGCCCCACAGCAGGGCTGAGCCACCCGTGCCAGGCACATGAGACCCGCTGTCCCTGCGAGGCTCAACCTGCCATGTGGCTGCACCATAGTTTGTTTTTGCCCTTCCATCATTTTCTTAATCACTCAACCAGTGCTTTTGACATGAGTTGTTTGGAGCTCTGGAAATGAAAAGAAGAGAAAGAATAGAGGCCCTCAGTGAAGAGACAAAGAGCAAGCTTTTTGAGAGGCAGGATGGGTGCCATGCCAAGCTGAGCTCCTTTGCCCCAAGGGCCTCATGCTACTGGTCTGCTTTTTAAAAAGCAGAAATGCAGCCTGGGTTTGGTGGCCCACACCTGTGATGCCAGCACTTGGAAGGCTAAGGCAGGAAGATCAAGCTGAGTTCAAGGTCAGTCAGGGCTACAAAGAGAGTTCAAGACCAGCCTGAACTGCATAATGAAATCCTGTCTCAAAAAGCACAAAAAATAGAAACAAAAAGAAAA
>NW_004524754.1:1343668-1359284 GCF_000260255.1 Octodon degus | reverse complement strand
TGGAGGTAGGTCCTGGGTCATGACCTGCCACCAAGCCACAGTTCTGCATACTGTCACCCAGACATGCAGAGACTGCACCTACAAGATCCTGCCCTCAAGGAACTTACAGGCTGTTGGGGAACAGGGGGACAGATTAGTAAGACCAGGTAAAAATCCAAATAAACCACCTAACTTCACTTGCTGCTTCTATTTATTTGCTTTTACCACTGATTTTAAACATTGTTTAGTTAAAAAAATATTAGTCCAGGCATGGTGGTACATGCCTGTAATCCCAGTCCTTGGGAGGCTGAGCAGGAGGATTACAATGAGTTTGAGGCCACCAGAGCTACACAGAAAGACTCTGCCTGGGGCCAGCAAGATAGTTTAGCAGACTAAGTGCCTGCTTAGGCAAGCACAGGGGCACGTTGAGTCCCCCACACCACATGCCCTGCTGGCCTTTTCCCTAGGCACTGAGACTGGGCATGGTGGCACATACCTGTAGTCTCAGTTCTGGGGAGGCTGAAAATAGGAGGATCACTATGAGTTCAAGCCACATGGTACTCTGTAACAACCAAATACATAGAAAGAAAGAAAGAAAGAAAGAAAGAAAGAAAGAAAGAAAGAAAGAAAGAAAGAAAGCAAGCAAGCAAGCAAGCAAGCCAGCCTAAAGGGGGGGAGAGAGAGAGAGAGAGAGAACAGAGAGAGAGACAGACAGACAGACAGAGAGAGAGACAGAAAAAGAGACAGAGAGACAAAGACAGAGAGACAGAAACAGAGACAGAGAGACAGACAGAGACAGAGAGAAGGAGAGAGGCATCAAATCCCTACTGGCTTTGTTATAGCTAATGTCTTGGACATGTGATCACTGTTGTAAGTATTGCTCCCACTTCTTTTCAGGAATTTGGAGACGGCCTCACGCAGATCAAACCAACTGAAGTCTCTGACCCTTCCCTTGAGTCTGCCACCCGGCCAGAGCATGCACCACGGATCATGTGGTGCCACCATTTTGTGAACATGAACCCAGTGGGGAGCCGTGAAGCCTGACTGTGCAGGCTGTGACTGCTTCCCTCCTCCTCACTTCTGGCCCCCTTCCTCATCCTTCAGACCACTTTCCTCATTCCATAAATGCCTCTACATGGCTTAGACCGAAAATGTTCCCCCTAGTCCTCAGGTCGTGGGGCTATGTTCACCAGCGAATGCATCCATCGATGTGCACCGCAGCTAACTGTGCTGTTGGGCCCTGCTGCGGGAAGGTCCTGGGCTCGGGACCGGGAGGGCGTGTGCTCGCCCTGACTCCTCCCTTCTTTGCTTCTGGCTACCAAGAGAAAGCGTCTTTTCTTCCACTGGACCTCTCTGCTGTCCTGTTGCCAGCCAGTCTGAAACCGTGAGCCAAAATAACCCTCTTCACCTTTCAGTTGTAGAGGTCAGGTATTTTGTACCACAAAAGGAAAAGCAGCTAAGGCAACCCCTAAACTCTACTTTTGGGGAGACAGATTTGAGATGTACTCTTCCACCCCTACACTTGCCTGCTTGGTGAAAAAACTTATCTCTTCTGCAAAACTCATGGTTTCAGCAATTGGCAAACATGCCCAGGTGGGTAACATGATAACATAAAAAGAGACTTGTTAAAGCATGGGTTTCTGTAATGAGTGCCCCAGAGCTCAGGCAGATGGGCCAGGGCATTTCTGTGAGGATCCAACTCAAACCACCATTATCTTAAGATATTCTTCCCAGACTATTTCTTTTGAGAATGAGGACCAGGTCTCCTGTACACAGACCCCAGTGACACTGAAATGTGCTGGCCACCTGCTGGACAACTGACCCAGGAATAACAGTACGAGGCCCCCAGGTAAAGGGAAAATTAAATCTTTAAGAAGCTTAAGTGGAGATATTAACCTTTTATTCTTCATATAGCTTCTCATAAATAAGCTGCCCTCCAAGACTCCTGACCACTCCTAGTGGCCTGGAGAACTCATAGAAGTTGTGAAAACAGTGCAAGCACTTCATACTGCACTAAAAGGCTAGAAAAACAGTACGATCAGAGATAATGCGTCTGTAGATAGGCAAGGCAAGTACACAGGTGGAAAACAGCACTCCTCAGGTTGTCTCTATTTATGATCCCTGGGGCTTAAAATTCCACTCTTTTTCTTTATTCCCCAGACCTGCATCCTGGAGATACCAGTTCTGCCCAGAAATAATTCCCACCAGCACTGAGTCCTTGGCAGCATGGAAAATACTCCCCAAGGGTCTGAGGATGGTGGCAAGGCCCCTGGTGGCCGCAAAGCTCATTCCTTTACTCTAACAGCCATCCTGAGATGCCAGCAGCCTTAATGCCAATCCAGAGGCCAAAGCTGAATGTGCCTTCAAGCTGTGACACTGGGACAGGAGTGACTATGGAACAAGGCCCTCTGGGACTCATCAGAGAGGCCCTTCCAGATGTTATAAGAGACCAAGACACATTATAAGAGACCAAGAAACTCCCGTGCCTTTACAAATGTGCTACTCTGAGGTTGACTGATCATGGGCAACACTGTGTCACAGAACTTTTCTGAGTCACACGTCAACTGGAGACAATAAAGAATTCAATCCAAGAAATACTTATCAAGCCCTGTATTAGGGACAAGAGATAATAATGAGAAAGGTGTCCCAACTCTCAAGGTAGAAATGAATATTAATTCCACTGCAATTCAGTGAAACATGGAATGAATGTGTTCACAGGAAGCAGAAGTGCCCCCGAGAAGGGTGGTGATCCCCAAAGGCACAAGGCCTGAGCTGGGCGTGGTGAGTGTTGGACAAGCATCCTGCCTGGCCACGCACACAGCTCTGAGCTCTCCTCCGGTTACTCCAGGGACATGCTCCTCTCTAGCATGGAGCATCACTATTCCCCCCAGGCTTGGCCACTTGCTGCCTCCTGCCTCCTGCAGTGACACACAGAGCACTGTCTGCCTGCACTGAACTCCACAAGCTTGTCCAACCCTGCGTCTCCCAAATCCACTCCATCGTGTTTGCCTCTTCCTTTGCATTCAGACCTCACGGTGCTCCACCCTCTCCATCGCTGCAGTATGTCTATTTACAATCCTGATAAGCTGGTCAATACTCACTTATTTCCCCTACAGTATCTTTTCTTTCCCTGTCACCTCAAGGATGCTTATTGTTGAATGCCTTTTTTTCTAAAATTCTGATTCTTGTTAGACGTATTCAAATGATATCTACTTTCTGTTGGATTTTTAAGAGTCTATATACAGAGTCTGACCCTGGCACATGTTGTGTACTTAAGTCATTGCCACGATGCTGTACAAAACCAGGGCTCCTCTTTTGCCAGCCAACTTTTCCTTATTATTCAGAATTAAGGTGAAAACATAGTTCCTCTTGTGGTCTCCCCTTTCGTTATGAACACAGGGGAGACAACCCAATCAAAACAACTCAAGAATTGCCAAATATTCTATGATGATCTACTATTAAACATATAGCAAATATCTTAATCAGAAAAATTTTCCATGGCAACAACATTTTTCAGTTTGGAGTTCTATATTATTACATTATCAATTATAGTTTGTATTGTACCAGTAATCCATATTGTGCTCTACAATGTCAATTTAATTAATCCCATCATTTCCCAACTAAAGGTTATCTTTCCACTGCTCTTTCTCCTTCAGCTTTTTAAACAGCAGACCACTGATCACTTAGTGCTCTTTAAGTGAAGGAACCTGACTTAAATTCTGCCTTTCATGAAGAGTTTTCCCATTCCCAAAGATAGGATAGATCAGTGATTCTTGAAATTTCATTCTGGGATAAGAAGCATCAGCATCACTCAGGTATTTGTTCAAACTAAAATTCTGTCCCAGGCTGAGATTTACTGAATAGAAACTCCCTACGTGGGGGCTAGAAAGCTGTGTCTTAACAAGCTCCAAGGTATTCTAGTTCAAATTATAGATGCAAGCATTTTTCCCAGTGTCCTTCCATCTGAATGCAGCTACAGAACTAGAATAAAATTATAGGGCACCTACTTCAGAATTCTTAAAAGTAAATTCCAATAGGCAGATTAGACAAGAAAAATGGAAATTGAACTAACACTATCCCCCAGCTTGTACTCAAAGCAATCCAAAACTCAGAAGCAGGGATCAACAGGGACTAGAGACAACGGAAGAAAAGCCCTCTAACTCTGATTTAAGAACAAAAAAGAGTATCAAAATGAAGAATATGGAATAAAGCTTCTGTTTTCCTCTCCAGTCTTTTTCACGGTAGTCTGTAGACCCCTACACTTCAGAGGAAGGATGATCCTGCTCTGTGCTCCCAAGAAGAGGACCTCAAACTCCTTTTCCTTTTGCTTTGTGTGCACCTCCACCCCCGTGTGATCCCCAGACACAGGTGCAGATGTGGGAGTTATGTAGTAGAGAAAGGTAAAAAGATTCCATGCTTTCTGGCTAGAAGGAGGCAAAGAGTTCCCCCAGGAATTGGGAAAACCATGGCGGGAAGGAAATTCATCAGTGGAACCCCACGAGCCGTTTATGAGTTCCTGGGTATAATCCTAAACTCATGCATGAATCCAATCATAAATCATAAATTATACTTTAAGAACTGGCTATGACATACTACCACTCAGTTCCCAAAGTGGTCACTTGGTAGCATCTTCAGGACAAATCAAAATAACATAAGGCTTTCCAAATGAAACAGATACTGAAGCCACAACCCACAGAATCCTGGTTAGAATTTACCGCTTGACTCTAACCAGCGTCCCTGCTAACACACACGTTAAATTTAAATAAAACAAAACAGTCCATAATATTAAAAATGTTTAGGATACAATTTAAAATTATTAAGCATACAAAGAAGCGGGAAATGTTTTTATGGAAAAAGATAATCAACAGATGTCAATTCTAAGGTAACAAAAATAATAGAATTACTTTACAAATGCTTTAAAGTGGCTGTTATAAAAATTCTCCTGAAGAAAAACACTGTTGAAGTAGAAAGACAATTATCTTCTGCAAAGCAAACAAATGAACCAAATGAAAATTTTTAAAGTGAAAAATACAATAATTCATATAAAAAACTTATTAGATAGACTCAAAGACAGTCTAAGGATAACAGAAGAGTGAGTGTAATTAAAGAAATCAATAGAAATTATCCATTCTAAACAACACAAAGAAAAAGATAGAAAACAATTAACAGTGCCTCTGAGACAATGCCATAGTATGTAACAATAATGACACTGAAGTCGAAGAATTAAAACTTTCCAAATTTAGTGAAAGACATAAAAACGTACAGATTCAAGATATTCAACAAACTCCAAACATGCTAAAGAAATCCACACCCAGACACATCACAATCAAATTATTGAAAACTAAAGACAAATAAAAAAGCAAATGTGTAGCTAGCTAGACACAGTGTACTACTTACAGGGAAACATTATTGAATGACTACAGCTTTCTCATCAAGCACAATGGAGGCCAGAAGACAAGGAACAACACTTTGAAAATGTCAAAAAGAGCTAGCATTTTCACATTCTATATCTTGTGAAAATGTCATTCGGGAATGAAGGTAAAATGCTTTTCAAAGTGGTGGTAAGATAATTGCTAACAACAGACTTACTCTTAAAGAACTGCTAAAGGAAAATGTACCAAAAGGAAATTTAGAACATCAGAAATAATGAAAGAACCACAAAATGGTAACTATCTGAGCAAAAAAAAAAAAAAGTGCTATTCCATTTCTTTAAAAATGTTTGACAGTTGAAATCAACAAATGCAAAAGATTCTGATAATTTTCAGCTTATATGACTATAATGCATGAGCTAACTGCAACACGAGGTGGGAAGGTAAGAGAACTTGTAAGAAGGTAAGGCTTCTACACTTTGCCTAAAGAGACTGTGAAAATAAACATTAATCTTGTCATCCCTGGGGACAACAACTGCTGAAACCATACACAGAGCTATAGTCATACAAGTTTCTCTGGGTGATTCTGATCATGTGAACCACAGGAATGCAGAATCTCAAATCTAATCACAGTCCTGATTTGTATTCACTGGTGGCATACAAATTCCAACTTTAAGAGATATGATGGATAATTTCAGCCTAAAAAGGGCCAAAGGGGGTTATGACAAGGAGTAGGGGAATCACAGGGCCAATCAATGAGCAAGGAAGCAAAGCTGCTCCACGTTCCCTGCTCCACATTGCACAGCACTTTCATTCTTCTTTCCATTCACCAGATAGGGGAGCAGATCCAGAAATCAGACGTTTGCAATGAGTTTCTGGGTTTCTGAGGTCCACCAATGTTCTTGATAACAGGACCTTAATAGAAAGTAATTAGGAATTTACTCTCTAGGTCTGAGCATCTGTCATTAAGGGATGAATTCACTTGGCATTTCAGTCTCTGTTTAGCCTCATTTTTTTTTTAAATTTTATGTATTTGGTACAGGGCCTCACTATGCTGCTCAGACTTGTAGTGATTTTCCTGTTTTCAACCTCTCCAGTGCTGGGATTACAGGTATGCACCACCATGCCCAATCTGGATGGCCATCTCAGAGCACCTGGGGTGGAGCCAGCACAACATACAGTACCATGGATCAAACCCGGATCCTTGTGCTTGGCTAGGCAGGCACTTAGACTGCTGGGCTATCTCCATGGCCCTGTTTAGCCTCATTTTCAAGGCTTACCATTCTAGTTGTTCAGAATGAAGATTAAAGCAGTAACACTGAAGATGACAAATGTTTAATAGAAACTTAATTAATGTGATAACATTTTTGTATGAACATTATCTGTCTCTAAAGACAGTAAAGAAATCTATAGGACTAACTCATAATTCCTTCAAATTCTTTGTGAAGGAGGGAAATAATTTCCCATATTAATAATTCTTTACAGATGAATCTCAAATAAGTTAAATTCTTTGTGTGAAGCCCCCACTGGCAAGGATCTAAGATCATAAAGAGAAAGAAATGTTAAAAAATTGGGGGCGTTAAAAATAATTCAAGTATATTGGATGCATTGAGCCATATAGAGCTGCTTCTATAGTGCACTGCTTGAAGAGACCAACAAACTGGAAGCAAGATCAAAAGACTTTATCAATGACAGCTAGGAGAAACAGGACTAGAAAGTATGAACTTGTTAGGAAATATGGAGGGAAGAACTGCAAAGACTGGTGTCACTGGGAAGAAAGGAGAGAAGAGAGAGTATTTAGAAAGATGATAGAATTAGCTACACTTGTTGCAAAAACAGGAGCTGAGGAAGCATAGTGTATCTGAAATATATCTAGAAATCCATGACTAAGCCAAATATGGGAATGGCATCATACCAAACAAAATTTTAAAAGCAATGAAAGGAGGTGAAAAGATCCTCTATGAATACAACCACTTTGTAGGTTTCTCAACAAGAGTAATGTCCTCAGAAGATGGTAGAGCAGTATCTTCAGAATTCAGTTTAGAATTTGCACAAAGCAAAACTGACCAACAGAATTTCACTAAGAAAGCTATAATAATTTGATCTTCAATAAGGAAAATTACTACAAACAGATGATCTCAAGTGACAAAATAAAATGAGAACTATAAGTACATTTAAAGTATTATTTGGGGGCCAGCAAGATAGCTCAGCAGTCTAAAGTGCCTGCTTAGGCAAGCTTAGGCAAAGTGCAGGGACCACGGTTCAGTCCCTGGCACCACATGCTGCACCAGCTCCAACCAGGCTAAGCCAGCCACAAGAAAGAAGAAAGAAAGAAAGAAAGAAAGAAAGAAAGAAAGAAAGAAAGAAAGAAGAAAGAAAGAAGAAAGAAAAATTTGTGTAAAATAATTGTAATAAAAGAAGTATTTATAAGAAATTATAAACAAATACAAAACTAAACAAATATTGTCATACAACAAAAAATGACAATTCAAGTATAGAACACTGAAGGAAAACTCTGACCAAGGTAATCATGATTCAGAGCTCTAAAGAAAATTTGCCCTGGAAATATAAATTTGGAGTCTTTTTTAACATAAAAAGGGCATCAGAGCTATCAAACATTAAAGAATGACTCCAAAATGAGAAAATAAGAGAGTTTGAGGGCTGGTGAGATGGCTCAGTGGTCTAAAGCACCTACCTAGAACAAGCTAAGCAAAGCACAGGGACCGCAGTTCAATCCCCCAGAACCACATGCCAGCCAGCCCTGCTCCCTGGTGGGCTGAGCTGGCCACACACACACACACACACACACACACACACACACACACACACATAAAATTTTTTTAAAAAAATTTTTTTTAAAAGAGAGTTTGAAAACAAGCTTTGAAGAAGTCAAACATTTAGAAGTCAGAGGAAAATAATTCAGGAAAGAAGACTCGAAAGACTCAGCCAAAGAATAGGAGGAAAATTAAGAAAATATGCCACCCAAGAAGGTAGGACTTCAAGGAGGAAGAAAAGGCCAGAGTGCTGAAAAATGCTGAACCCTTTCTGAAACCGAAAACTAAGAAGTTTCTGTGTGGCTTAGCACCTTCGAGGGGACCCTGACCATCTGTGCAGAAGCATCTGGGGCAGCTTGGAAGGAACAGAAGGCAAACTGGAGCAGGCTGAGGAGAGGTAAGGAAACGAGAACAGTGAGTCTGTCAGATATGAATATAAAATGCAGTAATTAGCATAATGCGGTACTGGCACAAGGACAGTCACACAGACCAGCGGAACGGAGTCCAGAAGCAGAGCCGCATACGGAGACACCTGATGTGTGACAAGGAAACAGCCCCAGGGCACAGAAGAGCCCTGGGGCACAGTGACACAGCCAGCAAGCAGTGCTGGGCCAGCCAAATGCCCCAACCAGAGAACATGTAACATAGATTCATATCTCATGCCACACCAGACCCCAAAATAGTCCATTTTATGTGAATTGTAGATCTAAATATAAAGGGTTAACCAATAAAGTTTCTGGAAAATGACATTAGAGAATCTATTCGTGACCTGGATAGGTAGTGATTTCTTAAACAATGTATACAAAGCACTAATCCTAAAGAAAAGACCAACAAAAAGACTAAAATAAAATTAAGAATCTCTATCCACCAAAAGACATGAAAAGTGTGAAGAATAAAATCACAGATTGGAAAGAAAATACTTGCAAAGTACACTCAACAAAAAGACTTGAACCACAAACATAGGAAGAACTCCTTCAAATCAGTAAGAAAAAGGACAGCCAAGTTTTTTTTTTTTAAATTGTCCAATGATTCAAAAGTCACTTTTAAAAAGAGGACTCCAAATGGTAGAAAACACACACACACAGTTTTCCCGTCATTAGTCCTCAGAGATACCACTACACATGGGTCAGAATGGCTGAAGTTAGAATAAAGACAACATTAAGTGTTGGTGAGATGTGAGGCAACTGGAATTCTCATACATCCCCACCAGGCAGTAGACGATGGTATGAACACATTGGAAACTGCTGAGTAGTGTGTACTGAAGCCGAACAGACTTGCTGTGTAGCCGGAAATCCTCTTCTATGCATAGCATTCAAAACTATACTCACTCCAAGGCATACGTAAGCATAGCCATAGCAATATTGTTGATAATAGCCTGAAACAGAATAGCTCTAATTCCATCAGCAGCAGAATGGGTAAATAAAACATGGTGCCTTCAGGCAAAATACTATGTCATAATGAATAAACCACAACTACACCCAACAGAATAGATGAATCTCTCTTGATATCGAGCATACAAATCCAGACACAAAGGACCTGCTGTATATGCAAAGTTCCAAAACAGCAGAACTGATGCTAGGAGCAGGAGAGGGACCTGGTGGGCCTCCTAGAAAAACCACAAGGACTCCATTAATTCCCTCATCTGGGTGGTGAATTCACACACACCCTCTTAGTGATGATTTACCACATGGTACACTGACCATCTGTGCCGTTTGCTGATACACACCATACTTAAACCAAAAGTTTGGAGTTGTTTCTCTTTTTTCAGGCCTAGTATACCTAGGAAAGAGAGAAGAGAAGACGAAGGCTAGGAGAAGAGTTTCTAGAAACAAATTGAGGGGCCAGGGATATAGCTCAGTGGTCCAAGTTCCTGCCTGGAAAACCCAAAGTCCTGAGTTCGATTCCCAGTACCAAAAAAAGAAAAAGAAAATATTAGAAACAAGTTGCATGTGTTAACCCAAGCTGAAGCCCAAGAAGGAGAGGTCTCACTGTCTACATAAGCTAGAACTCTGCTCTCTGGTGGACTCAGCGGCTGTACAGTCATCACCTCTGAGTCCGCTTCTCATTTGGTGGACCTGCAATCCATTCTTCAATAGTCATCTCTAATCATAACCAGAAGGGTTGGAGACCTTGTTAACCAAATAACCAAACTGCATGACTTCCATCATCAAAGAGAAATAAAGCAAATAGAACCACTTGGCTGCTAGCAGCCTCCCCCTACCCACCCACACACACACACACACACATCACATGGCCCCTCAGGGACCATGGATCTGAGGTCCTAAATCAGGGAAGTCCACATGCTAGGGGGCTAGGAAGGCAGCCCAGGCTTGTGAAGGTACACAACTGGAGCCCCCGCTGAATCTCCAGAAGTCCCCATTTCTATAAATTGAGGATCATCACTGAACAGTAATTGCTACTTCCCAAACTTCTGCTAAGAAAACTTAGGTCTGGCGTCTGTTCAGGTGACCAACAAATGTTCATTCTCTTTCTCCTCCTGCTTCCCTGGGGAAGGAAGTGGAAGGTTCTTAGAAGCCAGAAGCAGCTCTGTTTTTGCAAAGGAGGGACACACAGGTCTCTCAGATTCCAGACAAGTGTTGTGAAAGCCACTGTCTCCTGGAGTGGTCCTTGCCAGCTCACAGGACAGCTCATCCTTCCTCCTCTGTCCAGCAGTGGTTCAGGTCATTCATGTGGGCCTCTGCGGTGCTGCAAAGGCTGGGTGTGTGTACTCTCCCCTGCTCAGGGAGGGGACAGGGCAGGGACTGGACAGAGCCTGTGTCCGTGTTTCAGTCTGCAGCTGTTTATTTTCCCATATGAATTTGAGGATCACTGCAAATTAATCAGTATCTTCTGAAGAGCCCTCCTAAGAAGGGAGCACTGTGTTCAGCGCTGAGCCTGGGCAGAAAAGAGGAGGGCTGGGAAGGGGCACAGGATGAGTGATTTCAGTTTTCCCAGCCAGCTCTCCCTGCCATCCCATCCTGTGTCTCTGGGAAACAGCATCCAACTTTTTCCACGTCACAGCCATGGATCTCAGGGTGATCCTGGTCAACCGAAAGCACTAAAGGCTGGAGCAGAGCTGCTGCACCAAGTTCACCTTCTCACTCCAAGTCAGGATCAAGGTTGAAGAAAGACAAAGGCCAGCTGATGATTCCTCCCTAAAAGACAGGCTGGTCTGGACCAGGTGCTCCTCTCTGAGCCCCTCCTGCTTGCAATCATCTTAATTTTCTGTGTGTAGCACTTAGCACCCATCCAGAGGGCAGAGGATGATGGAAATGCTTTTGTGACCTTGAGCGAGTTAGGGCACTTCAGCAGACTTCTATTGGCAAGGGGAGACGTGGAGTAAAGACTCTCAAGGGTCCCATCCAACTCTGGCTTTCTGGGTCATCAAGGACTTACAATGGAATAAAATGGAAAGCAAGTGAAATCAATCTCCCTATTAAAGGAAAGAGGGAGGCATTGGCCATGCATCTGTGCTGGACTGGTGGCTCCTGCCATCCTGGTGCTGCCTCGTACAATCCCGTCCCCAGTGACAGGGCCTGGACAGGAAGTGGCCAAGTGCAGTGGCCTCCCCTGCTCCCTCGTCTGGAACTCGGTAACTTCATCTGCTGAGGAGTTAATTAGACCTGGTGATGGCTGCTTGGAAGGAGCCCCAGCCAAGAGGGCAGGAAGGTGTCTCCTTGTTCTCGGCTCAGGAGAGCCTGAGAAAGCCAAACAGCTGGGACAGGTCTCTGTCTAGGTCACTGCACTGCTGGAAGTGCTTTGATGACTTCGTATGCTCATCAATTCAGATGTGCTCTTGGGAGGACCCTCACCACAGGGTGACAGGCTCTCCCCACCAAGCCCAACATGGCTTGCTCTCTGAGCACTGGAAATCCACATTTCAATGCCAGGCAAGACTGCACCAGTGGCTGCAGAAAGGACCTGGAGATGTCAGCAGACCCAGGCAGGAAGTAACAGTGAACAGATTCAAATGTGGCCATTGCATCTGGGATGAATAACCAGAAACACAAACACTCAGGTGGGAGGGAGATGCCTGGAACAGGAAGCAGCCAGACAGCATTTGGACAGGAGCTTGCAATGTGATCTAGTGACAAAGAAATTGCTGGGGGACTGAGGAGTTGGATGCTTGGAGGTGATACCCCAGTGAGAACAGCAAAGGAACAGAGGCAGGGCCAAGCAGCTGTTCTGGACCTCCCTGGAGGCCAAGGCTATGTGGACCAAGCAGCTGAGATGGCAGCAGGAAAGGCTCAAGTCAGACTCCCGAAAGCATAAGAGATACTGTCCGAGGTGATGAAGAAGACTTCTCAAGGCCTGGCACCCAGGCAGCCTGTTTCAGGGGTGAGGCACAGACAAGATGACTTTCAGACCTGTCACACATTGTGTGGAACCCTGGGGCTGATTTGCTACAGAAGACAGAGGAGACCAGAGATGGAGGAACCACAACCAGAAGAAAACACTAAAATTCAAGATGCAAAGAAGACCGCATGACTTGTCCTGACTCTGAGACAAAGCTGGGGAAGGAACACCAATGCACAGATGACCAGACTCCCCCTCCTCAGGCCCACAAGGACCATATAGTTTCCAATTCTCCCATTGCTCAACTGCTGGGGACATGGGCACGTCACCAGGAGGCTCTGGAGACAAATCCCCAGATTCATTGGGCCCCGTGGGGCCAATCAAATGCACGAGACCTGACCCACTTCTTCCCCATCATGCCGTTGCTCTGGAGGGATTTGGGTTAGACCCCCAGAAGGACTTGCCTCCTGAGCTTTGGAATCCTGCATGTGTGAGCAGAAGAGGTAGCTTATTGTTTCTCTTCCTGGAGTAGGGGCACGGTCCAAACTGCTCGGATTGTGCATCGAAGAGGCACCCTCGTCACCCGCTTCATCTCAGTCCCAGGCGCACCTCATTTCAAACAAATTTGAGACTTGAAATTCCAAATTGAAAAAGCAGATAAATTAGGTAGATTGTTCACTGAAAAAGGACCCGCTGCAGCAAATTAAATTAATATACTTAAACTTGGATGTGAATGCTTAAAGCAAGCGCTCAGTGTGGCAAGCTAGGCTTCTAGCTCAAGCCAGGGGCCGAAGCTGGATGGCTCATCCAGGGGCCCAGGAATGTAAAGCTCTCTGATCTCAGAGGAGCCTTCCTGGGACCACCCAGATTCTGGGAGCTCAGGGCCTTCTGGCCTGGTGTCACACTCTAGGGAGAGCTTTCCAGAGACTCCAGAAGGCAGAAATCAAGTGTCCTGCTCAGGGGACTCTGCATAGCATCCCAACAGAGGGGCCAGAAGGGAGGTGACTAATGAGCACGAGAGATCACATCCAGTGCGCTGGTAGGTCGGCTCTGAAGCCACAAGACGGCAAAAGTATGTGAAGGCTCTTTGGCTCTCCAATTAAGGAACTAGAAAAGCACCTAGCGCCAAGCTTCTAAGGTACTCCAGGCACCACACGAGGCCCCTGGTCAAACCTTAGCTCATCACTTGTTTCCTTGGCAGCAAGATGCACCAGTTCTTCTTCCAAGTGACTTCTAATAGCCATGAGACACCGAGTGGCTTCTCCAGGTTATGGTGTGTTCAGTGGTGATCCGAGCATTCCGAGCCGCCTGGCATTTGAACTAGGCTTCCCACCAGAACCTTCTCCTGCAAGCCTCCCTGCTCAGCACTCTTGGTTCCAGTCATGATAGTAAGGCAGTTAAGGCATGTGTCAACATAGATCTATCCATACAGACAGTGCAGGGAGTGCAGGAAAGTTAAAACTGCCCGAGCTGGTCAAGGTGGCAGCACAGATGCAGCCTGCAGGGAATTGGAGTGGGGGTGGAGGCAATGTATCTGTGTAAGTGCACTTGGCTTAGGCTCGGATTAATGACAGAATTAGCTTCCATTTCCTGAGCATCCTAGCAGCAGGAGAGAATGACCCAGAATGCGAGAGACAATGAACAGATTAAGCGCTCGCCCTCCATAATTAGCCCCCACGTGGCACCACGCTGCATGCCTTCCTGGGTCGCCTTGGAAGACCTTGGGCAACTTCTGGCTTTCTGTTTCCCTCATTATATAACAACCTCCCCAAATGTACCTGTGTGACATCATCCTCCCTCACCCAGGGCCCGTGTCAGCCTCTGCGCCCTAATGCTGCCTGCTGATACTCCCTGGCTGAGATGGCCTAAGGCTCAAATGTAAGCAGCTGGTGAAAACCATAGGAAGGGGGGTTGCTGTCTGGAGCCACAGCCCTCGGTGCCACACACACACCCACCCCAGCCCAATGCTGTGATCAGCATAGCAGAGCAAGCAGAGAACAGAGTGGCAAATACTCCCAAGTTCAGGGGTTCTTTTCTCCTCTCTAGAGCTTCCTTAAGCAACCAACAATCCCTATGCTGGAAGCCAGGACCATTCTTCCTTACCCAGGCTTGGATGCAGAAGCATCATCCCAGGAGAGGCAGTGATTGAGAGCTCAGTCAGGGGGTCCAGGGCCTCTACTGACACTGGTTGCCTGATATTGACCAAGTTATGGATCTGTAGTTTTGTTATCTGTAAACAGGGGCAGTACATAGGGACTGTACTGGTAAATCCTGTATGAGGTTGTTACAAGGATTAAATGAGTTGCTTGATGTGCCTAGCATGAGAGATGTGCTTGTTATCATTCCTAGTATCTGCAAAACCAGCAGTGGGGTGATCAGGGAGAGAAGAGTCCAAGCGTCCGGAGGCCCCAGGGCAGTATCCCCAGAGACAAGAAAAAGAATTGGATGAAAGTCACATCCCACTGCCACAGAGACCTTGGAGACAAGCTACAGATCATGGAGACCCATAGGGACCTAAGTCCATGGGAAATAGTGTCTATGCTTTTAGCTGAAGGAATTTATTAGATTGCGGAGAACAGGCATGAACATAGATGGTTCAAGGTTATAACAACAGTAACCATCATGATCATAGGATTTGTTCAACCATATAGATCTGGAGGATGCTAGTGGGGAGGAAGGGAGGGAGGGAGGGGGAGGAAGAGACAGAGGTATAATAAAAAGAGAAACTGCTAACAACTCCCAGGGCTCAACTTCTGACCCCAGCAGGTCACCAAAGCCCTGCAGCACTGGACCACGGGGCAGCCTGTTCAGGGCTCAGTTTACCCCCACCAGGCCTGAGAAGCTGCTGAGTATTATATATTTTCTTCCATCTGGCAAGGAGGACAGCCAAAGGTAGTGTTCCCACTGAAGAAGCTGAAGCTGGAAAGAGCTCAAGAAGAGAGGGGATAGGGGAACCACCAAACCAAGATTCCAGGGTGCTGTAAGTAGGAGCAGAGCCAGGAGAAGCCAAGAAAAATGGGTCCCTCTCCTTTGGAAATCTTTCCCTGACACCCCATGCCTAGAACCACTCCCTCCTGGCCAGTTCCACAGTGCAGCCTTTGTGGGATTATGCTTCCAGTCAATTCAGCACACAACGGGCTGGGAAGATAGCTTAATAGAATAAGTGCTTGCCTGGCAAGCTCAAGGTCCTGAGTTCAA
>NW_004524754.1:1338006-1343568 GCF_000260255.1 Octodon degus | reverse complement strand
AGCACACAACGGGCTGGGAAGATAGCTTAATAGAATAAGTGCTTGCCTGGCAAGCTCAAGGTCCTGAGTTCAATCCCTGGTACAGCAAAAAAAAAAAAAAAAAAAAAAAAATCAGAACACACTATGTCAACTCTGTGTAGAGGCTGTTCCCTCCCCAAAACAGACACTCTTGCTGTGCACAAGGCCTTCTGCCTCTCAGGACCATGGAAGAGAGGTTGTTGGGCTCATGGTTTCGGAGGGTTCTGTCTATGGCTGGCTAGCCCCAAAGCAGAAAGGCGGAAAGACATGGCAGAGGAAACCTTCAAACCCCACAATAGACTGTGTGTGTGTGTGTGTGTGTGTGTGTGTGTGTGTGTGTGTGTGTCTTGGGGGAGAGGGAGGGAGAGAGAGAGAGAGAGGGGAAGAAGGAAAAGGAAGAAGAAGAGGAAGGTAAAGGAAATAGCAAGGATGAAAAGGAGAAAGGGCGAAGAGGAAGTGGAGAGAAGGAGCGGGCAGACAGAGAGGAAGTGGGGAGCTGGGAGCAGCAGCCCCCGCCTATGCCAACGGGTTCATCCCTGATGAGTAAGAGGCCCCACAATCCACTCACCTCTCAAAAGCCCTGCCTCTGAGGAGACCTTCAGAGGACACTGTAAATCTAACTCACGACACCCACTGACCACTCACCCCTCTTTGCCCCCAGAACAAGAGTCAGCCTTTGAGCAGAGTTTGTCCTTTCAGGCAGCAGAGTGGAGCAGGAGGTGGCTGTGGAGACCTGTGGAGCCGGTAGGACACTGATAGCTGCTCTCTGCACAGCCCAGGGGCCTTAACACCCAGCGCTTAACCCCCAGCAGTGAAACTCAGACTGACTTAGCAGAAGACCCCATAATGATATGCAACAGAAAATCACAGCCTGAAGTTGTGAAAGTGAACATGGTTGGCCAATTCCCCTTCTTCCCATGAATATTCTTTCACTTCTCTGCACTCCCTTTGCCCTCTGCAGTGCCTGCTGGCAGAAGAGGTGTAATGGCTTCCAAAGATGTGTAAGAACAAACAACATGATTTTGTTAAGTGAGGTTCTGTATCAGTTATAATTTTCTCTTTTAATACTTTTTTTTCTGGTTGTCAGATCATCTCTTTATTGACATATTTTCTTATGCTCCTTAGCTAGCTGGGCACTTAACAATGCTGTTGTTGATGTCATCTATGATGTCATGAGGATGCCAGCTGTTCACACTGCAGCCTACAGACTGGGCAGTCCCCAGGATCTCCTTAACGGCCCCAGAAAGTTCTCTGGCTGACAATCAGTGCCGCATCTGTCAGGCAATGTTGACAATCTCATTGAAAGTGATATTTCCACTGTGTGTAATGGTTTTCTGCTTCTTTCTGTCTCTTGGCGGCTCCTTGCGGGCTTTGATGATCAGGGCAGAGGCAGAAGGCACCACCTCAATCTGAGCCTGTCTGCTCTGAATGGTCAGTTTCACCATAATCCACAGGCCCTTCCAGTCACCAGTTGCCTTGGCAATGTCATCCCCCACTTTTTTGGAGACAGACCCAAGGGACCAATCTTAGGCACCAGGGCAGACGTGGCACCAACTTCTCCACTGGTGCACCTCAGGTACACGACTTCAATCTCACTGGGGTCAAATTTGGCAGCATGCTGGAGGTGGCTGGTGTCAGATGAACCCGGATTAGGGACGACCGATGAAAGTTGCACCTTAGCCTCTTCCTAGCCGAAAGCTGAAAACTACTCTAATACTATTTTGTACTCTCTTTAAAAAAAATTAAAAAGAACAAACTTAAACTGAGAAAGTTAACTTCCTTAATGTAATTGTTTAATAAAGTGAGAAAACAACCTTAATTTTAAATTTCATTCCAAATCACAGAAAAACAATACTGTCAGATACACAATTTGAGAATCTCTGGTTCTATGTCCAGCTTCTCCCTTTCCATCTGGGAAGTCAAGATCCAGAAAGAAGCTGGCAGGTGGCAGAACAGCACCCAGAACCCAGCTAAACTCACTTCCTTCTGCGGTTCAGGCTTTCCACGAGCCACAGCACCTGTTTCCAGGCTGCACAGTTCCTGAGGGGCAGCTGCAGCATTAGGGCCTCAGCAAATGGCACACACCAAGCTCCTGCAAGGGGACAACTCAGGAACCCTCTCTGAGCTACCAGTCCCCAGGCAGCAGCCAGAGCATCCCTATCTGATCCCCTCTCACACAGCCAGGTGGCTGCCTGAGGAAGAGGCTTCTGAGGTTCTGGACAATATGTTCAAGGGTTTGGGACCCTGGGGCAGACAGATGAAACACATGTGCTTCCTCGGGTTTATTTTATTTATTTACTTTTTAAATGTTACTTAATTTAGTGCTAGAAATTGAAGTCAGGTCCTTGAACATGCTGAGCAAATGCTCTGCCACTGAGCTACACCTCCAACCTGTTCTTCGTTAATTTGATTGGTTGGTCAGTCAGCCAGTTGGTCGATCAGTTGATTGGCTAGCTGGCTGGTTGAGACAAGGACTCCCTAAGTTGTTTAGGCTATGCCCCAACTTACAATCCTCTTGCTTCAGCCTCCAAAGAAGCTAGAGTTATAGGCCTGCACCACTGCACCCAGCTTCTCAGGTTCTTCCTAATGTGTAGAACAATCTCCTTCATCAGCACATTGAATAGCAAGTCCCAGCAGCAGCTGAACAGCGTTATGACTTCAAAGTAGAGATAAACAAAAATGCTTTTGAAGCCACTAATCTAGGTGTCACTTCCAATGGTGATAAAGCCATAAGAACTCATTATAATGTAGAGCTTTGCCTATTTGCAATAAGTTCTAAATTTCAATTTTGGTGAAAATAAACATATACTTTTCTAGATCCAAGTTTATCATCACTTCTTCTATGCCTGATTTCTTTTTTATTTTTTATTAATTTTGTTGAGAAACAAAAAGCAATGAGACAATTTCAAAATCGATTAGTAGGACAGTTTCAATAATTAATACATTGCATATTGTTATCTTCTTAGTGGTTATTCATAGTACAAGATGCAGACATGACATCCTGTCCAAAGACTATTAGTACAAATCTTTCTTCTCATTGGATTAAGAGAAAGTAGCTATACATCTATCCTAAATGCCTGTCATTCTGGTCTTCTAAATACATACTGCTTCTCATGTCACACTGATTGCTGCTCTACAGTCTCTTAAATAAATGTTTTTTGTTTTGTTTTGCTTTGGCGGAACCAGGGATTGAACTCAGGCCCTTGCACTTGCCAGGCAAATGCTTATTCTACTGAGCCAGCTCCCCAGCCCCTCAAGTAAATGTTTTTTTAAAAAAGATAATAAATGAAAACAAGAGACAAGAAAAAAATGTCATAAGACTGTCCTGCTATAATGCTGTATATGGTTAGATTTCTAAATTTCTGTGTAAAAATATGCAATTGTTTGTTCTTTTTAATATTTTTTTCTTTTTTTTTTTTCTCTTCTTCTTCACATTCTGTAGGGACTTAAAGTTTAACATATTAATACTTAATGGAAAATACCTGTTCCATGTTATGTCTAAGATGTTTGATATTCAGACAGATAGTGAAGTTAAGCTCAACTGCCCAAGTTATACTATAATAATCATATAATAATATAATATAATAATATCATTAAGCTTCTCTTCTGGAGGGTTAACAACTTAAGTTTGCAGACCAAAAATTAGAGAAAAAGAAGGGCTGCAAGGACAGCCAACATTTTGCCCCTAGCCTTTCAAAGTCAGAGAGGACTCAGGACATAGAAGAACCTGTACTGTAACATTGTGTACCTCAGTGTTGTCCCAAATTTTCCAATCAAGGAGATTATGGGGCCACAGAGAAAAGTGATTGATGATGTAGAGTGTGCCTAAGGAGAGTCACATGGAGAAAAAATATTCTCTCAGGCTTTCTCAGAGAGCAAATTGGTCAAGCAATGGCTGTGATTCATCCACATGGCTGACACTGAAAAAGGTTCTACAAACTGCAGTACAGGGTTTCAGGATAAATCCTGAGAGGATTTACTGACCTTATCAGATACAAAAGTTACAATTCTTCTTATATAGGTCTTACTTTATCTTGGTCTTAACCATACAGCAGAAAAGTATAAAAACAAAGTATAAAAAATAAAGCCATATTCATATGCTGAGCTGTAAAAGGCTCAAGTCAACAACTTCGGACATTGCCAGGCCCACAGATAACCCACTACTATTATAGACTACTGGATTATTTTGCTGAATTCATGTACCTACAATATTTAAATGGTGATAGAATACCCATCTCTGACAAAACTAAACAAAAAAACAGGACACAAATGAAGGACCATTTTCTATCTGTATATCCCTGATTTCTATTCAGAAAATCCACAAGATATAAGAATCCCTGCTGCTTTCACATGGCCCCAAGGATCATCAGATATCTGCTGACCATGGCAGCCAGAAGATCCTGTCTGCCTGCCGCATTCCGGGAACACCCAGAACTAGTCCTAGCAAAGACCCAGTGAGTGTGCGGGAGAGCTTCCTCTCCCCCCTACTCCACCTTGCCCCCTCCAGGCACAGCTCAAGCCTGGCATACATGCCTTGGGGGTAACCCTGCAGCTGCAATCCCTGCAGAGAGGGTAGAGGATAGAACCACCCAGCTAGTCCAGGAGCAGAAAATACTTGCCACAGGGGCACTACAGGTTGATCCTCAAGGGCAGCAGAGGGAAGGAGCTGAGCACAGCAGCCAGACCCAAGCCAGGCACAGCTGGATAAATCCAAACTCTGTAGAGCTGCACCTGACTTCAGTACGTGGGAAGGTTATAACTACAAGAAAGATCTACAACAAAGGTCAGAAGACAGTGCTACACAAAATGACGAGAAGGAACAAAATGCAAACTCAGAACCCAAGCCCACCCATAACAAGTGCAGAAGACACTAACACAGAACAAATTGGGAATCACATAGCTGAAAGCAATGAAACAATGGCTTCTGAAATAAAGAAACAGCTGCAGAAAGCTACAGAGGAATTCAGATTGGAAATAAAAAAATAAATCCCTGAATTAATAACATCTGCAGTAAAGAATCAAATGCAGAAACATATGGAGGAAACCCACTGCCCGCCCAGAACAAATGCAGAGGACACTAGCTCAGCTCAAATGCATGAATTAATAGTGTCGATAGTAAATAAGCAACAGCAGAAACATATAGAGGAAATCAGAGCGCAATACGTTTCTGAAATAAAAAAAATAACTCTCAGAACTCATAGCATCTGAAGTAAAGAAGCAAATACAGAAACATAGGGAGGAAACCCAATCTGAGAAAAACACTGCAGGGAAAGAATTTATAACTGCTTCTAAAGAAGATATAGAGTAAAAAAAATAGAGATTAGAAAAATGACAGAATCCTTGAATTAGCAATACAGGAAAGAAAGAGATCGCATGAAGCAGAGTCAAAGAGATATAGAGGAAATGAAACTCTCAATCACAAGCTTGCAAAACCGTTTAAGTGAAAGTGAAGACAGACTTTCAGATGTTGAAGATGCTGATGCAGCTAGCGAAAAGGTAAGAAAGGATCTCTTAAAAACAACGAGGATGCAGGAAATAATAATC
>NW_004524754.1:1289034-1328098 GCF_000260255.1 Octodon degus | reverse complement strand
GAAAAAGATGTGGTATTTTTACACAATGGATTATTATTCAGCTATTAAGAATGATAAACTCCAAGCCTTTACATTGAAGTGGATTCCACTTGAACATATACTCATAAGTGAAATAAACCAGACACACATGTGTAAATATCAGATAGTCTCCCTAGTATAAGAACTCAAAAGAAGAAATACAAATAGATATAATACAAGTAAAAGGAAAGCAGGATCTCAAGGACTAATTAAGAGAGGGAAAGGAGAAGAGCTAGGAAAAAGTTTTATGTAGACGATGAGCAAGGAAATGATCCTGAGAATCTTCAGAAGATTTTTTAATCTAGCAGTTAAATGGAAAGATTCTCACCATGACTAACTATATATACTGATACCTGTGAACTAAGCGACTGCACTGCAGATGGTAATTTGTAATAGTAGTTTCATGTTTGGAGTGCCCGTCATCCTGGTATTCTGAATATGGGCAGCTTGTCATGACATGCCAGTTACTGCTAAGATGTCTCTCGTGTAGGTGGATGTTCAAGAAGAAGGGGATGGTGAATGAAAGCAAGAGACAGGAAAAGGAATATTGTGGGAGGGTCCTGCTTCAAGGTTGTATATGGTGAGATTTTTGGACTTATGTGCAAACATGAGAAGTATATAATTCTTTATGCCTATTTTTAAAATATATTCTAATTTTTACATGTTTTTTATCATGTTCTGTAGGGACTTAAAGTTCAACATGTCAATACTTGATGAAAAATACCTGTTCCATATTATGCCTAAGATGTTTGATATGCAGACAGATAGTGAGGTTAAGCTTAATAGCCTAAGTTGTTCGATAATAACAACAAGCTTGTCTTCTGGATGGTTAACAACCTAAGTTTGCAGACCAACATTAGAGAAAAAGGAGGGCTGCAAGGAAAGCCAACATTTTGGCCTTAGTCTTCTAAGGTCAATTAAGACTCAGGACACATGAGAACTTGTATTGTAACATCATGTACCTCGGTAGTGTCCCAAATTTTCTGATCAAGAAGATTATGGGGCCAAAGAGGAAAGTGATCAATGATGTAGAGTGTGCCTAAGGAGAGTCACATGGAGAGAAAACATTCTCTCAGGCTTTCACAGAGAGCACATTGGCCAAGCAATGGCCATGACTCATCCACATGGCTGACACTGACAAAGGTTCTACAATCTGAGGTACAGGATCTCAGGATAAATCCTGAGGGGACTGACCTTATCAGATCCAAAAACTAAAACTCTTGCTGCATAGGTCCTGCTTTTCCTTGGTCTTAACCATCCAGTCAAAAAGTATGAAGACAAAATATAGGAAGTAAAGCCATGCTGTTATGTTGAACTGGGGGGGACTCAGGTCAACAATTTCTGACATTGCCAGTTAAACAGAAGACCCAATGCTATTATGGGCTCCTGGACTCTATTGGAATATTTTGCTGAGTTTACACACTTATAATATTCAAATAACGGAACTTAACAAAAAAGGGGTATACAGATGAATGTTCATTTTGTATCTGTGTATTCAAACTGGTTAGGATAGATACATAGTTACATTCTCTTAATGAATAGAATGATGTGTTCTAATGGTGTTTGTAAATAGGATCTCTAGTCCGTATCTTGTGCAGCAATTAACCACTAAGAAGAATGTATGCAGTGTGTTAATTATTGAAACTGTCCTACCGATTTGATTTGAAACTGTCTCATTGCTATTTGTTTATCAATAAAATTATGGAAAAAAATAAAAAATAAAATTATGGAATAAAAAAAAGAAGATCCTGTGTGAAGCAAAGGGACAACAAGCCAAGGCAGCCCCATGAACTACCCTCATCCTCTATGCAGCACCAACACAGCCCCTCTGTTTATCGTTAGACCTCAAAATTCCAAAGCCTCTGCCAAGTACAATATCCACTTTATCTCAGCCTGCAACATTCAAGGCCACAATGCACCCCAGCAAGCAGGGGCTGAGTCCACCCTAGAGATCTGACAAGGATGAGGAGTGGAGCCCATTCATTTCTGCTGCACCCAGCACTCAGGCGGCCGGGGGGAAGGGTGATGTTGCCAAGAGCTTCAAGCCATATTCGAGACTTCCAGCCTCACCACAGCCCCCTCATCCCAAGACTCTGTCCACATCTCAGCTAGGGAGGCTCTTGGGTCAGCCTGTTTCCCCATGAAGGCAGAGGCCATGTCTTTCTCCTCCATGCCATCAGCTAGCCCAGGACCTGACCCCCTCACTGACTTGTCCCTAGGTGAGAAGCAAGAGGCAGAGGCCAGGGCCTGGGCCTGGGCCTGGCAGATCCCATCTGGCAGCTGATTCTTTTCCAAACAACTTGGTAGTTATAGTGACTATCTACTATTGGATCTTACAAGGGAGAAGATTTAATACAGGGCATATAATTTATAGGACTATTTTGTAATATTCACCTAAAAATGTCAAATGCAGAAGAGTGCAAAAGATCTGATGTACTAGAGACCCAAAGAATCCAGTTGAGGGCCTGAATCCCATGGCAACTCCTGCACAAGTCCTGCTGAAGACCTAGAGCTCACAACGATGTCTTATACAAGTCTGTGTCATGGATCTGCACTGGGAAGGCCCAAGGGTCAGTGGAGAAAGCTTGAAAGTCTGCACCAGTGGGATGAAGGATCTGTGCCAGCAGGCTGAGAGAGCTGCCCTGGAGCCAGGAAGCGATGCTCAAGGTAAGAACCAGAGCTCTCTGGAACAGAACCATAGCCACCCTCAGCTACAGCGAGGACCTGCGTTACTCCTATAGTGAGAACAGCTGAGTTCATATCAATAAAACCAGCATGACAAGCTTCTCCAGAAGAATCAACAGCACACCCTCTTCTCCTCCAGGTCTCCTTTTCACACTCTTGGCAGCATTCCTCAGGCAGGCCCTTCATCCCCCATACCATGCTCACCCAGTACAGCTCACTTGGTACACTCAGTGTACTCACGAAGTACACTCACTCAGTATAGCTCACTCAGTACAGCTAGGGGTTACAAGGTGACCATTATTTAACCCTCCAAGTCCTTATGCTGCCTTGAGCTCACAGAGATCTTGAACTTCCAAAAGACAAATGGAAAAGGAACTTCCTTCTCAGTGTGTGTTTCGGAGCCCATCACAGCCAGCAACTCCATGAAGAGGACGACCAGCAAGACAGAGACCAACTGCTCTCTGACTCTCTCTCATCAAATATAGAGATAGATATAAATGAGTGCAAGAAGCAGGAGTGACACTAGAGCATCTGACCACCAGTTCACACACTGCTAAGTCAAAACAGACCACAGCCACAACCCACAGCAGTCATCTCAGGAATACCACAGGAGACCAGCACTAAGGAAGACTAACTCGGCTACAAGCGACACAGACCTAACAGAAGACACTCAACTCCCTCGACTTGGTTTTTCATCTTATTTTTCATTTTGTTTCCTCAATTATTTATTAGTAGGTGTTTACATGCATTACATTTATTGTGGAGAATTATACACACACACATCACACCTTCACCCGTTTTATTCCCCTTGACTTAAGTGCTTACAGAGACTATAGCAGCAGTTGCTAGACTTACGCAATTCTAGCATCGGACCTTGTACAAGTCTCATCTGTGGCCTTCCGTTCTCTCTCTGGTGGGACTGAAAGAGATTATTATCACAACACCAGTGTCCTGTGGTTCCATTTTCCAGACAGCACTCAGTCACAGAGAAAACATTTGCTGCCTGTGCCCTCCAGGACTAGAGGACAGGTACCAATCCAAGCACCTATGGACAGAGGAACAGTGGCAGGCACGATGGGCATGAGAAAGAGCCCACCCAGCCCCCTGCTCTGCTTTGCTCCAGGCCCAGAGCCCAATATCATTCCAGTTCTGGAAGGGACAACAGCTGCTCTGCCTTGCCCAATAACCTTGCTAAAGAAAACTCCATGAAAAGATTGAGTGTTGGTTTCTTCACTGTGAGTTCTTTGGAGAAGGTAGCAGACACTCACCAGGGTTTGGGGCCTTGGATTCCACTCCTTGCTTTCTCTGCACCCCCTCCCCACAGGCTGCCCCACCTGCTCTCTGAGATCCCACCCTGCCCACCCCATGGCGGCGCTGTTCTCAGGGGTGCAGTCCCAAGGGCTAGGGCTACTGGCTGGCTTTGTTGCATTCCTTATGGTTCCCTTGGGGTAGAAGAAAGTCAGGGGAGACTCCCAAGGCCCCAGCATGCTACTTCAGGGAGGAGCAGATAAGACAGGGGCACATCCGGGCCAAGGGACACCATTCCACTTTGCCCAGCCACTAGTGTGAGCTGTGTCAGAACCATCACCAAGGGAGAGTGTGGCCAAGCACAGGGCTCTTCCTGCATGCTAAGAATGCACATCCCAGTGTCTCCCGAGGAGACAACAAGCTGACTTTCTATGGAGTCAGTGGGTCTGAAAACCCCAATTCCACAGTAACATACCACCTTCTGTGGATGCCCAAGGCAGAACAATGGGCAAGAAGATGCTTGCAGAAGCCGTGACCCTAGGAAACCAAACAGTAAGGTTCTCCTAAGGCTGCAGAGTCCTAGTAGCCCCCAGAAAAGGGAAGCCAAAGTAGAACTCCGACATTCTAAGAGGAGAATCTGGCTCCAGTGAGCTCTGAGAAGAAAAGCCAACAGTGGCAGATCTAAGGGGCTCACCCGGAAAGCTGAACACCAGACCACGTGAGAAGACACACAGTGCGTCCAGACAGGCTGGAGTGAGTCTGTATGATGCCGTACAGACCCCCAAAAGGAAAGGCAGGACTCCCCTGATTAGTCCCTCTTTGGAAAAACAACCTCTGCCCTGCAGAGAACTTCTGTGACTTCTGGGGAGGGAAGAGTAGGAAAGGCCTGTTAAGGGCTTGGCTGTTTTCACTGGTGTGACCAAAGTCCCAGCCGATCTGGGCTCAGCAGGGTTCAGACTCCAGCCAGGCCTCCTGGGAGCAATATGACTTCTGCCAAGTCACCCAGTTCCTTGAAGATGAGACTAAGGCCCACTTCCAAGATAGCCACAAACCATGAGTGAGGCCAAGGAAAAGACAGTATGCACACGTGAGGCACAGAGAAAGCACTTGGGAAAGCGAGTTTCCTTTCCTAGGACCACTGATTCCTTCCATGAAGTTAATACACAATTTTATGGGACTGATCTATGACTCTAGGGAGAGGAATTTCCCAAAGCCACCTGGAAGACAAAGGGTCCTATCTGATGTTTAACCAGCGGTTCTTGAAAAGAGGGAGATGGGAAAGTGGATGATGAGGCCAAGAGGCAAGGGCGCAAGTTTATGAAATGGGGAGGTGTGATTTCCAGACCTTCAGTGGGCCCTCTAGGGAGATCACGATGTCACACACGACACGTGTCCCCTATTCTTTTGATGCATTGCTGTGCTTGGGCTGAGATGCCAGGTGTCCAAGCTCTGCTACAGGATCAGGAGTCAAGTGTCAGGACAGGGAAGGGGGAGGGGGCCACCTTTCCAGGGAGAGAGAAGGGCCTGGGTCATTGCTGCATGCCCACCTGACTCCAGGTGAGAGCACAGCTCCCCCTCCTAGATAAGGCGCTCACCTCTGGGCCCTCCCTTGCACACCGCACTCTCCATGCATGCTCTGCTGCAAACAGGACCCACTGGAGGAGCCAGCCCAGGATGAGCAAAGAGGACTCCACTCTCTCGGTTCTCCAGACCCTGATCCCAGAAGTGCTAACCCCAGTCAAGGGCCAACTGGCTTCCTTGTTGATGCGTCTTCCTCTGTTTTCAGTTTCAAAGATCTCGCTACCCAAAGAGATGAAATTGTGGGCTGAGCCTTCTGGAATTTCAGGGCTTGCAGGGGAGATGGCCTTGTCTCAAAGGATACAAACACACCCCCAGCCACCTGCATGTGTGGTGCAGTCCCTGGCTGTGCACCCCTCTGCCCACAGGGGCTCCTGGTCGTGTCCATGTATCTGAGTCTCTGCCTATGCTCTGCAGGATGCTTAGGCAAAAACTGAAGGTTTAGGAAATCAGAAGAGGAGGTGGGCACGCTGGACCTCCCAGCCTATCACAGGAGGCCATGCGCAGCTCACACTGCACAACTCTACCTGGACCGCAGCAAACATGTTCAGGGTTGCATCTACTTCCAGAGCTGCTTCAGTGAGCCTCCCATTTGGAAGCATGCCCTGCCTCCAGGGAGTTGGCCCTTGATTAGAAAAATTGGCAGTAAGAGCATTAAGTCTCTCTGCCACCCACGTGCATCTCCAGGTACATCTCTAAGAGACATTCTAATCAAATGGTCAAACATAAAACCCACAGCCAAACTATAATACAGTTCTCTGATGAAATTCTGATCTGTCTTTAAAATATGACCATGGACAATGCCATGCATGGAAATAGGCATGCGAAACAAAGAAAGGAAACACCAAACAGAACGTGTAAATCAATTATCGTCCTGTACAAGGCATGCACAGATGTCAGCTGGGGTCAGAGACATGGTCTCTGATATTCATCCATTTCGAATCTGGTGGCTACAAGCTCTTTTGTTCAGTAAGGCTAAATGAATAATATTTAATGCGTCCTTTAGGAAGCCATTCCCTCACCCATCTGTCTTAAAGTCAAAGTAAAATCAGAGTCTAGAAATCAAGTCAGCCCAGAAGAGAGGAGCTGACCTGAGATTGGGTGGGAAAGACGGAGAAGCTGAGACCATTGCACCCACTGCTACACTGCCCCGGGGGCAGGAAGGTGGGATCCCTCATCTGTGAGACACCCACCCCAGGCTGCTGCTCAAAGCTGGGGTTGAGCACCTGGGCATGGACAAGCATCATTCAAAGCCTCACAGATTGCAGTTCCAAAACATCGCCATAGCAGAAGGGAGGGAAGGGTAGCCGAGACGATCATGATGTCAACCCTGATGAAGGTGACGATTCATTCTCTGCCTTGTTTAGGTGGCACATAGTGGGAAGCAAGCTAAGTGTCTGTCACCATTAGGGGAATGGCTAGGTAAGCCCAGGTAGCTGGAGAACTGCTCAGCTTTTAGAAATAGCAGGTGAAAAAAAAAAAGAAAGAAAGAAAGAAATAGCAGGTGACATGTACATGCAGAATGGAAATGGTCTGAAAATTACGGTGCTAAGAGAAAAAAGCCAGAAACACAAAGGGCTGTGAAATAGAATGCCTTTATGTAAATCTAAAACTCATATGGTTTTGAAAAGCTGGCACCAGTAAGAGGAGCCCAAGGGGACACAGGACAACTGGATGTAATACAGTATCCCGGTCGGGGTCCAGAAATGAAGGGCAGTGGGGAAAACCAAGGGAGTATGAACAAAGCCTGTACTTCAGTTAATAAAGATGTGTCCATATTGGCTCATTAATTGTAACAAATGTACCAAGGCAATTAAGATCTTAAGAGTATGGAAACTGGGCACGGGGTAGGTATATGGGTACACTCTGTACTAGTCCCAATTTGTCTGCAAATCCAAAACTGCTCTAAACAATAAAGTCTATTTTTAAAATAAAAAAGCAAAATTGCATAGAGCAAAAAGAACACCATACATTTTCCAGAACCATGATGTACTAGAATGATTGCCTGTGGAGGGAGTAGGCAGCTGAGGGGAAGAGGAGCATTTACAGAAATAACAAGAGGCTCCGGGCGCAGGCCAGGGATGAGGTTCCTGGGTAAGAAACAGCAGTTAACTCTTTACATCCAGAGAACAACCATCAGAATAATCACTTTTTAGAAAAGAGAGAGAGGGGTTCTTGCAAATGGTGGCTTGGCAAGGCTCCAGGGATCAGGGAAGTCATGGGGACAGAGGGGTGAGGAGTGACCTGGGTCCCCATGATGGAAAGCACCAAAGAGACCTCAAAGCCAGGGAGGGCTGGGAGCGGGTGACCACACACCAGGAGAACGACCCGAGATGCAGTCCCCGCCCCCGTCTAATGCCAGTCTCTCCCAAGAGCAGATATTCCTGTGTCCTGCTGATTCTCAGCCAGTTCCAGGAAGCTCCAAAAGCAGCCAAGATGGGCTACAGAGATGGCAGAGACCATGGGAGTAGTGGGGGACAGGGGACAGGACACTCATATTTGACTTTCAGATGTTTCACTCTAATTATGTCCCCAATATTTCACTCAGCATAGTTAGGGCTAAAAGTGCATTCACTGTTGGTCTGAAATACAAATTTAACTAAGCAGTCTGCATTTTTATTTGCTAACCTAACAACTCTAAATAATAATAAGATTCATAACCTTATTATGTTCTAAAAGCTTAGTTATCTTGTATAATCTTCCCAACAACCCAGTGGTCAAAAATAAATTCTTCTCTTCCACAGACAGGGAAACTGTGAGCCCAAGCCATCCAGACACCCACCCAAGATCCTGAGGCTATAGGACCTAGGCCTGGGATGCAAATACTGTAACCTTCAGCATCTTCCCTCTTGTTTCCCAACTGAACCACAAGCAAAGCCCAAAGCTCCAGAGACCCAGAAACAGGGATATAGACTATCACTTTCACAGTAGTAAGTCCCAGGAGCTCCTTGCATAACCCTGAATGTGCCACTGCCCCAGAAAGATCTTCTCAAGAGGCTTCACACGAGCTTTGGACTCCAGAAAGTGAAAACCAGCATTCCTACAGCGAAGGACCCCAAGGCAGTCCTCAAGGAACACACCCTCCCTACAGATGGCGAGACCAACTCTGCCATATCTGGATAAGCAACATGGGTTAGCACCACAGACATTCAAGACAAAAACGATGCCACCCCACCCAGGCTCAGAGGAGACACAGGTGACCTCAGGGCCCTTTCAGTTTGAAGACAATGTTGATGTGCATGTGAGTCTTACAAGAGATTTCAGTGAAAACTATATCCACCCTTCAACATGAGGCCTTTTAAAATTATCATGAGCACTTACTGAATGTCTGTGGTGGGACACCTAAAACCACAAACCGGCAAGGCATCTGATAGTTTTCAGAACATGAGATTTAGAAGGGACATGCAATTTGCTTAACTAATGCTCAGGAAACCCTACTATGTGCCAGACTCTGCCATAGGGGCTACACATACAAGAACCCCACGTTCACAGAGCTGGGAGGACAGATTGCAATGGGAATAAATCAGTCACATCCCTTTAGGAAGGACAGTTTAGTGGGGTGGTCAGGGAAGATATCTACAGGAGGTGGTAAGGTTGGAGCAGGACCTGAAGGAATGAAATGAGTACACACAAGTCTGGGACAGAGATCACAGCACAAAGATTAGGGCAATCAATTGCTGATGGAGAGGAGGCTGGAAGCCCAGCATAGTCTGGAAAGGTAAGGAAACTGACTTGGAGAAAATGGCAAGTATGGGTTATTTTTAAAGGATCGGTGTGGTGTAGAGAAAAGAATGGATAGACAGGTGCATGGAAGAAAGGACTTCTGTGAATTCCCTAGGTTGCCGGCTAACCTAAGGTGAGACTATACTAGCTTCCAGTTGTAAGATAGGTCCAGTGTATCCCGCATTTGGCTTCTCAAAATGTCTCCATCAGGTCCTTTAAGGGGCCTCTAGCAAGTGCCTTTCTTAGCGAGGATATCCCTGTATCTAAAGAGAAGAACTTAGAGCCAGACAAGGTACACTAGGTCTGTATCACAAGGAAACCAGCCTGCAGAGATTCAGGAAGCAACATGTTGCCTACCCTCTCTAAGCAGACAGGTCCTAGGGAGCTGGTGGGGACACCATCACCATCCCCCTGCCAACTGGCACCGCCCACCTAGATGGAGAACCAGCAACATGAAGACTCTCCCTCAACATCCGGGACAAGAAAATTCTAGAACAAAGCCAAGCTCCTGCAGGCAGCCCTGGCCGCCATAGCCCCTCCCGCCCTGAGACCCTGCTGCGGGCCTCACCTCCAAGTCCTTCTCCAACTCCAGGCCGGCAGCCATCAAGTTGCTCTCAAACTCCTCCCGCTGCTCCCTCCGCTGCTCCTCAAGGGCATCAAGTGGGCCCAACTCGATGTCACCGGGGCCTCCAGCCTGGCGCTCCTTGCCTGTCTCCCCATTGGAGATGACGGCCAACGAGTGGCCAGGGGAGCCATGGCCCAGGTGCGCCCCGCGTTTCCGATAGTGGTAGGCAAGCACATAGTCGACCTTCCTCTGGTTGTCATGGAAGTGCATGCGGCTCAGGCGGGCTTCCGAGGACACGGGCTCATTGGCATCCAGGTAGTTATTGATGACCTGGCCAGAGACGAGAAGATGGATGGTGAGGTCGGATGAGTTGGGAGAAAAAGCCAGAGAGGGTCAAAGAATAGGCTAGGAAGCAAGGCCCTCAGGTCCAGAGACCTGAATCCCCAGTGTAAAGACAGCACAACCAAAGCTCACCTCACACCAGCCCCACAGCCCTCCACCCATTCGTCTCCCTTCACACTCGCTCTGCCATCCACGCACATGCATGTGCTCGCATGTATCATCTGCACTTCCAGCCTTCTGCCCCGTGCAGGGCCATGAGCCCACCCTGCATACACACACACACCAGCTCCTGCAAATGCACACATGGTCACCTCTGCCTGCACCAGATTTCATGACATACATGGGGGGTCTGCACACGCATCTGCCCAAGCGCACGCTGACACATACGGCCCTTCACGTGCTCTGTGACCCTCCCACACACACTCACCTCCGTGCAGGTCTGCACAGCAGCCTGCACACACTCTATCTACACACTGAGTACTCACAGGCAGGTTCTCTAGATCCATCGGAACAAAAGCCACTCTCTAGGCGACTCGCCCACCCACAGGAATTCACTCAGCACTGAGCCCTCCAAAGAGCCCTCCACATCCTCCTCCTCTTCCTCTCTTTCAGCCCTAGTGAAGCCCCAACTAATGCTGCAGCTGGGGGAACTGGCTCCTGCTCTCCTCCACTCCAGGCTGAGGAGGTGGAAAGAAGGGGAGGAGAGAACAGGCGGGGCTGGGCCCTGCCCCCTCCCTCTGGGTGTTTCCCTGTTTATTACTGGTTTGATACCCAGCTGCCTCAAAGCCACCTGAGAGGTCACCTGGGCAACCAGATGAAGTGCCAAGCACAGAGGAGAGGCTCAGGGCCGCCACAGTGAGGCAACAGGTCTCCCAGGGCATAGGAGAGCAGGGACTCTGTGGCTGACAGGTAGGATCACCTGTTGCTCACACCGGACACCTCCTAGACTCTATCTGGCCAGGGCTGCTGGGAAACTGAACTTTACTTAGAAAGCAAGCAGGAAAAAAAGGATACTAACAAAAACCAGGCTTCTCACACATGAGCTCACACAAAGAGACCTCAGCTTGAGGGTTCCCAGGTGAAAGGCTCTCTAGGGCCTCTAGTAGGGCTGGCCCATCCCCCAGTACTCACAGAGCTGTTCTGGGGACTCTGAACACCTGGAAACTGGCTGGAGTGTCTGCTGGAGCTGTCCCACAGAGGTGCGGCCCGGGAACCCTGCACCCTGTGGTATCGCTGCCCGTGTCTAGGGTCCTGGACCGCTCTGGGTACTGTCCTAGGGCTCAGCCGGCGTGGAGATCCAGGAAGCAGGGGTATATCTGTGAGAGGAAAGCATAAGGGATGGATGCAGAACAACTTCAGATGATGGGAAGGAAGCCTGCAATACAGAGAAACTGAGACACTAAGGGAGCAACAGCCATAGCCTTTAAAAATAGCGCATATTTTCCGGCAACTTTAGTTGTCAAGTTCATGTTGGCTGCGGGAGAGTAAAAGGAAGTGGCAACCTTCACTGCATGAGCGCTCACACACACACACACACACACACACACACACACACACACAGCAGGAGGTCTGGATTTACCATCAGGACCTCCTTCCCATCACAGGCGTCATGATCACTATCTGTTGGGCGAGGTGTCCTGGAGCATGCTGGGCAAGTGCTCTACCCCTGGGCCACTGTTGGCCTGGCTCAGCTTTCTCTTTGAGGGCTGGGGGCTGCCCAGGATGGCTGCTGTCTGGCACAGGAGGAAGATCAACAGCACTGAGAATGCCAGAGACAAGTCTCAAATCCATGAAAAGACTGGGGCTTGAAGGTCTCTCCAGGAACAGCCAAGCCAGCAGGTACCCTGGGCACCTACATATTACCAAACAGAAAGCAAAGGAAGACCAATAGCAGACCCCCAGGAGGCAGGGGCATTCTCCAAATAGGAGGTCCTCCTGTGCCTGCTGCCTGAGCCAAGTCCTCAGTGAAACCCTCAGTGTTGCCCCTGAGGGAAAAGATCACCATCAGTGATGGAGATGTAGAATATTAGACCTGGGAGAGACAGGAGGTGTGTGAAGCCAGCCCCCCTAGGCACAGAGGGGGGCCACTGAGCCCCGGACAGGAAGGAGCTGGGAGCAACCAAGGACTTTGGCTGGCCTCACCCCTGAGGAACTCTAGTGAGGCAGCTCAGCCACAGTACTTGGGCTTGCCCTGTCACCAGCCAGCACAGGGACTACTCTCAGCCTCTTGCTTCTGCTGTAAGATGAGAAAAGTCCCACACTCACAGGATGAAAGTGAAGATGGGAATGAAAGAGCACATGCGAAGCACCCTGCAGAGCCCAGCCTCTGAGAGTGCCCCAAAAGGCAGCGGTCAGGATAATTACAGTTATTCTTCTCTGATGCATGTGCATAGCACTGACCATTAAATCCAGGGCTCTTGGAGTGAGTTGCTATACATCCATAGTCTAGTTTATGTTGTATTTTGAGACAGGGTCTCACAAGTTTGCTTGGAGTGGGCTCAAACTTGCCATCTTCCCGCCTCAGCTTCCAAGTACAAGATGCATCAACAAGCCCTGCTTTTTCATAGCTTCATCTTAAGCTGCTTGTGAGTAAAAATAATACCTTGTACATCCAGCATAGCCCTTAAGCTTTGGGGAATGAATGAATTACAGGAAACAGTAGCTGTGCTGGATTTCTTGAAACCCAGCTCAGTCACCAACCTGTCTAGCAGCCCCATTTGGGTTCATCTCTCTGCTGGACAGTTCCTGAACACCGAGACCATTTGCTCCCCACACAAGAGCAGCATCAGCTCTTTATGAAGCTAGAGCTGAATGCAAGAAACACAACTGTGGCCAGCAGGGACCGCTTCCCTTGCTTATTTCCATCATGCAGGCTCTAAGCTGTGCTACAGGAGACTGGACAGTCTAAGGAAGAGGAACTGAGCCTGCAGCTGGGCTGTAAAGGGTGAAAGGAGAGAAAGATACTCTCTCCCCAGGGAGATAAAGGTGTGGCTTTATCTAAGAGAGCTGCCTCCTCCCCTGGTCCCATTTTGCTTCATTCCTCTTCCCTGTGCCTTTCTGCAAAGTCGCCCCCACAGTAGTCTGGCGCAGAACTTGGCACAGAAGCACTGTACCCCCATGGAAAGCCTCCAAACTGCCAGTCAGAAAATCCTGACAATACCCAGATTCCTAGCTGGGCAGGCAGTAAAGATGGTCCCTACTCCAAGGCCGGCCTTTCGCCCAGGTGTTTTTGGATCCGCAGCTTCGATAGGAGTGGTGCAGGGTCAGAGGCAGCCCAGTGCGATGGTCAGGCCCCTGTGCAGAAGCCAACATCCCCTAAGAGGGGGGTCCCGAGGGCTCAGGTCTGGCCATCCTGGCTGCTTCTCTGCCTCAGGCCAACTTTCCTGCTTCCTAGAGGTTAAGATGCAACCTAGCGCTCAGCCATCCTGCTTTAGAAAGGTACACCAGGTGGCAGTGACGCCAGGAGATGGCTTTGGCTTGGGTGGGCAGCTGCAGGAGTATGTGTGACACCAGCCCTCAGGAAGGGCAAGGCAAGGCACACGCTCTAGTGAACTCCCTAAGGAGCTTACAAGAGGTGAGCTGGGGGCAATGAGAGACCAAGGGCATGTGCAGAATGCACTCTTTCTGTGCTTCTGGCTCCTGGCGCAGGCTTCCTTGAGCAACAGATCCCCGGGCATCGTGGCTGTGAGGGCAGAGCGTGGGCTGACCCCCTCTGCATCATTGTATGTGCTTTCCCCAGGTTTGGGCCCAGGGCCTCTGAGCACACTGTGACTCCACCTGGACACTTTTCCACTCCTAGGGCTGTCATGACTACCCGCTGCCAACGACCCTCGCTGTCCAGCAAACACCGTGTTCTCACACTGCCCGGCCTGCTTGTCACCTACACTGGAATATCTTACTGCCCTTCCAAGCCAGCTGCCCAAATCCACACTGATCATCCTCTCCCAGAGAGACTCTGGGGTGCTCACCCTACTCACGCTCCACTCAACACAGTGCCCAAACAGAAGCCTAGAAGCAGCCTTGCAGTCTCTTCCCTTGGACACCACAGTTAATCCTTCACCAATCCTCTGAGTTTTAGCTCTAAAACATCTGCCCAACACATCTGCTTTTCACCCCCTGACTCCCACCCTGATGCCAGCCTCACTGGCCTGCATGAGGGTGCTGCCCTCCTCTCAAGATTCCCTGGGGCCCCCATTTCTGCCCAACCAGGCCCTTCCACCTCTCCACCTCTGTGCTCCCTGTGTGGCCAGCTCTCTGGCCCCAGCCACACTCTGTGTCAGTGCACCATGCCCCCTCTGGCTTGGACCTCGCATATGCCTATCCCTCTGGCCAGAACACACTTCCCCAACACTTTCATGAGCCGCCTACTATGTTGAGCATTAGAGACGTACAAAGTCCAAAGTAGCATATTTTGTTTCAAAAGCAGCCTATGAAGATGTAAGGCGGGGATATTCAAGCTCTACTCCTGGTGGAGTACTGAGAGCTCCCTTAGCTGGGGTGGTGCAGCATGAGGAGGTAAAGGGCTGGGTGGACCAGAGAGGAGCGTTCAGTGGGGTCCTGGTCACTGCGGGAAGAAGACTGTTGATCATCCAGTCAACAGGACTCCTTCTGTGCCCTCAGCCTTCACCTAGCTCACCAAGGGAGCCCCCAGCCGACCACCTCATATGTGACTGGCCCATCTTTCAACTGTCCTAGGCCCTCCTGAGCCCCTAGAGCATCAGGATGAAAGGAGAGACTCTATGTAGTAAAGAAGCAAATGGGGGCTGGAGAGATAGCTCAGTGGTCTAAAGCACCTACTTGGAACAAGTTTGGCAAAAGCACAGGGACCGCGGTTCAATCCCCCAGCACCACATGCCAGCCAGCCCCGCCCCCTGGTGGGCTGAGCTGGCCACACACACACACACACACACACACACACACACACACTAAATAAATAAATGTTAAAAAAAAATTTTTTAAAGAAGCAAATAGATGACATAACCAGAGATCCCTGCTAGGAGGGACAGCACGCCCCTACGCAGCAGCCTCTCCCCACACTCATATTTGCCCCAGTCCGTTCCCTCATCCACCCTCCCAGCAACCTTTCAAGATGATACAATTTCTAACCCACCCCCACTCTGACAGCCCCCCAGCATTATGTGTTTACCATGAAGCCAAAACTGGTCTGCATATAGTCTTCCCTCTGCATCCACATGTCCACAGGCCCTACAACCTCAGATCCAACCAAACACAAATTAAAATACAAAGTCGGTTTGTGTTTAAGTTGTTTTTAAAAATATTGGCGTAATCCCCCTCAGTATAACCTCCTTAGGCTCTAACACGCTATCCCAACCATTGCTGCC
This sequence comes from Octodon degus, assembly GCF_000260255.1. Classification (NCBI taxonomy): domain Eukaryota; kingdom Metazoa; phylum Chordata; class Mammalia; order Rodentia; family Octodontidae; genus Octodon; species Octodon degus. The sequence continues at coordinate 1,312,597 of NW_004524754.1, read as the reverse complement.
ACTTCCTGCAGCAGCTGTGCACGTCCTTTCTGATAAGCATCTCTAGCTGTGCTGATGTGGCTGCCTCAGCGTCTGCATTCATTGAAGACATTCACCTTTCATGGTCATTTTGAATTCAGAGAAGAGCCAGAAGCTGCATGGTGCCAGATCCAAAGAACAAGGTGGATGACGAACCCCAGCATGTTTTCCCAAGCCAGCGATTTTCTGGGTGGCCCTCAGAAGCTCTGCCTTCAGAATGGGGCAAGACAGCACTGACTACCTGCCCCATGCATTAGTGCAAAGGCACTGATTTGCTTACGCATCTAAGACCACACTGTAGAGCTGCAGGTCCCTGAGACTGCCCGGCGGAGGCAGGTGAAGAAGGGGCAAGATGAGATTTGCAGGGAAAAGAACACAACCTGAGACAGGGAGAGCCCCAATCCAAAGGCAAAAGTTGACAGGCCTAGTCCCAAGTCCTCTCATCACCAGTTCTTTGCTGATCTCTTCCCCTGAGGGTACCCAACCAAGGCGCCCCTCAGCTTCCTCCTCCCTCCCCATCCCCTGCCAGGCTCTGCCCACACCGGTGCCATCATTGTTGGTGGTTTGGTTGATAAGCTAATTTCAGGGCCAGGGAGATGGCTCAGTAGAATAAGTGCTTCCATGGCAAGTGCAAGGGCCTAAGTTCAATCCCCAGTTCCTCCACAAAAAAGATAAGCTAATTTCCACCAAAGTAAACATATTCCACGTTGATGTCATCAGCTAATACAAGTGAAAAACATCTTGAAAATGTTGGCAGGATGGGACACTGCACAAAATGACAGGTGAAAGAGCAGTGGCTAGGAGGTAGATCTTCTGGCTCTTGTAAATCATGCTGCAGCCCTTGGTGGCCCAGCAGAGGCCCCCATGGTCACTACATAGGATAAGAGGGGAAAAAGGGTCTCTGAACAGGGAGATGGACATGAGCAGGAGGTAGATGAAAAGCTCAAGCCTGTCTGATTTATTTCACTTAACATTATGGACTCAAGGGGCATCCAAATAAATAAATAAATGGCAAGAGAAAGCAAGAAAAGTTCTAGCCACAGCTATGGCAGAAAAGCTGGAGCAAGAGACCACAGACACAATAAGGGCAGGGCAGGGAGTGGGTTTACCTGCCTCCCCCAAGAGGTGCTCGAGGCAGAGTGAGTCAGCAAAGCCCCAGGAGCTTCCCAGAGCCTCCAGAGAGAACCCAGACAGGAGGCTGTTGAGGGATCCAGGTTTCCAGGGTGCAGGAATTTTACTTCTCGGCATGTCTCATTCCTAACCACGGACAGGTGAAATGCAAGGGGCTCTGGGTGAAAGGACAGCCTCCATTGCCAGCACCTCAAGCCACTGCTTCTGACAAGGCCAGAAGGTCCAGGGATGCCTGAAGGAGACACAGCATCTGCTCTCTTCTAGGCCAAGTGCAAGGTTCTGGGCAAGGACATCCTGCTGAGAAGCAGCCCCTGGGCAGCTCGGAGTGACATGGGTACTCACAGAAGTGAAGACTCTCACCCGCAGCCTTCCTCGAGGACAGAGGGTCCCAGCTTACCAGATCTACTTACCAACTGTTCAGCTTCCCCGTTGTGTGACAGTGTACCCAAGCAACCATTTATTTGAGTTTTCCATGCACTATTCAAAATCTATGTAAGATATTGAGTATGTACCATGCATAGGCTTTGCATTGGATTATTTTGCCCAGCTGTAGGTGAATGCATGTGTTCTGAGCAGCTTTTAGGTAGGGGTGGCCCTAGTCTGGTGGCTGGCAGACTAGGTGAGTCAAGCGCATTCTTGACTTACAGGTGTTTTTAGCACAGTGCCAGTTAGAAACAGGGAAGTGGAAGGAACCACTTTCTTCCCTTCGTTTAACTATACATATAACACCACTCTAATGATTACCCATGTTTAAGTTTAGAAGGTCTTGATTCCTGAGGCAGCAGGTCTTTGACACCAGTAAGAGACAAAATTGGAGGCCCCTGGGTTAGAGGCAAGGGTACCTCTCCCTCCTCCTTTCTCCCATCCCCCTTCTGCCTGCTCTGCTGCTACCGCCCTGTGATCTATAGCTCACCCTGAGGCATACTCTTGGCAATCCTTCCCTGTGGTGCACAAGAACTGGTACTCATTGGGCTCATTCGACTGTAACATTTTCAATTCCAGATGGGCCTATTAGGCTCAATCTTACCATTAGTTGAGGAATATCCATATCCTGGAATGTCTAGATTTTACTTCACTTAGAACTAGCACTTGTGCTGAAGTCTCAACCTGTTTTCCTGCATTAATTTGATCTAAGTTAGACAAAATTTGAGACTCTGAAATTACCCTATGGCCCTATGGCCCTGCTGGTCTCTCCATCTCTTGCCCTACAGCAGCATCTTCCTCAGCCTCAGGACTCAGCCAAACTAACAGAGCACAGTCTTCCCATTTCCACCGCACAGAAAGAACGCTTTGCAAAACTGTTCCCTTAGCCCTGCTTGCCTTATCGCCTTGGCTCAGAAACAGCAGCCCTCCTTCCCTGTACACACAAAGGATCCCTTCCTCATGATGACCCCACCATAGTTCCCTTTCTTACCTTGAATCTGGCCAGGAACTAACCACCCTCCCCCCCATTAATCCTGCTTCCCTGCCGTCCTTGGTTTACAGTAGAGCTCAAGTTACTGCTTCGAAAAAATCTGGCCAACCTACTCCCATTTGATGACTTTCCACAGTTCTTAGGATGCAGACCAAACCTTCTACTGGGGCAACCAAGGTCTTTCAGAATCTGGCTCCCGCCTACCTCCTTGAACTGGCCCATCTGTCAACACTCAGTCGCTCTCTTCTTTATGCTCCTACCCCTTTCCCACACTGCGCACACCAGCACACCACATCCTGAGCACACCTGGCTATTCCCACGGAGGCTGGAGTGTTATATGTCAACTTTCACACCTCTGCTCATTCATTCCAGAACCACTTAAGTTGCCAGATATGCATAAAGCACTGGGAATGTAAGGCTAGACAGACCATGGTCCTTTGCACCAAGCCCTAGGAGCTCCCAAGGAAGGTAAGAAATTGAAGGTGATTTCAGCAATGGAGGAGCCACTGAGGCTGCAGTGTGAACAAGGACCCATGGAGCTGAAGTGCTCAGCTCGACAAGAGCTGTCCAGGAAGATCCCCCAGGACACGACCTCTGAAGCTCATCTAGAAGAGAATAACAGGCATTGGCTAGAGGGCAAAGAGGAAGCAAAAGATCCTGGGGAGGAGGAAAATCATCTGGTCCTGTGCAGTGAGCCGCTGAGTGGTGCTACTTTGGATCATCGAGCTCCTGAGAGTGAGAATGGAAGACTGAAGCCCTCCTCAAGCTCTCTTCCACCCAGAGTCACAAGGGCTGGCTGGCTGTGCAGAAGACTGGAGTCTCAGACAGGATCTTTCAGATTATAGTGAGGACTTTTGGACACAGCTTACAAGGTCCTCTGTCAATTTCCTTGACAACCTTCCCAATACTTGCTGCTGGGCACTTCACCCTCTCCCTACACACAAATGCATGTGCGGGTATACACACACACACACACTCATTCCAGAGAGGACATACTTGCAGAAGCTCTCAGAAGATGACATGATTTTTCCCATCTTTTGCCTTTCCTATCACTCTTATTCATGCCTCTAAACTCTGTAAAACATTCAGTTTGCAAATTTAATATTAATATTTATATATAATATTTTAAGTATGGGAGCAATATGATTACAGTTACATTATAAAGATCACCCTGGTTAGGGGATGGGAAGATAGCTCAGCAGTCTAAGCACCTGCCTAGCAAGCACAAGAACCCAGGTTCAATCCTAGTACACACACTGTGCCGGATCCCTGAACCCCAGGGCCCTGGGAACACCATACCAGCCACCGAAACCCCGGGCACCAGGCATACTGTGCCACTGAAACCAGGTATATTGGTGCATGCCTGTAATCCCAGTGCCAGGGAGGCTGAGACAGGAGGATCACTATGAGCCCGAGCTGCATAGTGAGACCTTGTACCAAATAAAGATTTTTTTAAATTTAAAAATTACCATGGTTGAAATGTGGATAAATAGAGAGCCAGGGGAGGATAGATGGGTTGATGAATTTGTACGGATGGATGGATGGATGGATGGATGGATGGATGGATGGATGGATGGATGGATGACTCCTTTATGGTTTCATTGTTACAGCTGTTCTTACACAATTCATAAAATTTTCATTGGTTACACAACTAGTCAACAAACTTCATTGTCTACAGGCTTACAGAGAAAAGACTTTCATGTGTGGTTTTTATGTATCTCCACCGCATAATCCCTCCATCAGATACGAACACTCCTTTTTAGTTAAACCTATCCCCAAACTCATGCCCACTTTGTGTCCTTGTTCCTGCTTGAAATGTTCTCTGCACTTGCCAAGTTCCCATATAGCTAAGTCTCATATAGCTAAGGAAGTTCCAAAAACATTTTTTCTATCTTTACATTCCTAGTGCAGGATCTGGATGCAAAAGGGGCTCGATATGCTTTCAGAGTTACTGATATGATGAATTCGGGACCTTTCTTCTCAGGCAACCTTGAAACCAGACACAGTTCTCTCTGCTTTACTGAGTACAGGTCTTCCTTAAAAACAAAACAACACCAATAGCTAAGACCCTACATGTGCTGGGCACTGCTCTAAGCAGTGTGCATGTGTCAACTCATTTAATGTCCATGATAAATTTGTAAGGTTTATGGTTACCATTTTACTGATGAGAAAGCCAAGGCATAAAAAAATCTTATAAGCTGCCTGAGGTCTACTGACACTCACAATCCACTTTTAACCAGCAAGTTATACTGCAAAAGAGGACATCCAAGACAACCTGGAAAACGTCCTCCTGACTGGGCCTTCTTAGCATAACTCAATTATGTGTTTAAAAGGTCTTTTGTAATTAATATTTACAGTCATGTTTAGACCCAAAATCCAAAGATGTAGGGATGAGATTGATTTCATACAGTGCTTCACTTGATGACGAAATCCACACACTGGGACTGGGCAAAGCTGTCCGCATGAAGCACACTACTCTTGTGAGTGTGACTAATGAGATTAAAGTAAGTACCCCTCCTGTGTGTCAAGAGGAAGTGCTACCTACATATTATTGGTCAAATCTGTTCTGTTGGCTTATTAATTATAACCTGTTTTGCAAGAGATTTGTTCCGCTTTTTCTTTCATAGATATGAGTGTGATGATGGACTGAATTGATGATCAAATGTGACCCTTCTCCTCCCCTACACACACACACACACACACACACACACACACGTGCACACAGGCACACATGCACACACATACACATCAGTTGAGTGAAGCTGCCTAACTCCTTCTCAAGGTATACTAAACAACCCCATCTCTCACTTTCTCTTCCTCCAGGATGTAACCCACACTGGTGATCTCCTTCTTATTGCCATCTGTCTCAAGGTGTAATAAGTTTCTGTTTCCCACAATGGACTGGGCTAAGATTAAAATCAAACACAGCACATATGCATTTCCCATCCTCAGGTAACTAAGTGTCTCAGTTACTTTTCTCTGTTGCTGGGACAAAATACCTGACACTCAAAATTAAGAAAGGAAAGGTTTATTTAGCTCACAGTGGAAGTTTCAGTCCATAGTTGGCTGGCTCCAAGGCAGAGGGCAGCAGTTCATGGCAGCAGAAAACAGCAAAGAGCAGAGGAAGGAGCAGCAACTTTGGCATCTATCAAGCCTCTCTCCCTTCCTTCCACACTGACTGCGAAGATTAGAGCTCCTCCAAGGAAGTGGTAGCAGCTGCAAAGATCAGAGCTCCTCCTGGCTCCTCCGAAGTGGCACAACTGCAAAAAACCAAGCTCCTCCAAGGAAGTAGCGTGCAGAATCCTTCCCCAAATCCTTTATATACCCTTTTTGTGCTGAGTCACATGACTCTAGGCCATGGAGTCACTAAGCCAACCGCTGAAGTTGACACAATGTATCAACCACCACACTAAGACTTTTGGTTCTGGGTGGGGGAGTGGTCATTGGACTCTGAAGATATCAATAATATAAATGATCCAGAAGATTTTATAGAATACACCATCACACCTATAGTCTATACAAAACTATTCAGAAATTTTATCTGCATTATGGCATTGTTGAGTGGCATGAACAAATTCATACCATATAGACATGATCTATCCTATAGATAGACTGTGCCTTTACTGAGGATGGGATTCATCACCCGCTATAGCCTCAGCTCTGAGCATGGGACCTGGCCTGGCACTAATGACCTTCATGGAAAAGTCAAGTTCCTGCTCACAGCTTGGGAAAGGGAAAGTCTCAAAGAACTAGCTAAGATGATAATACCAGTAGAAGCTGGAAGAATTACTTGTGGATACAGTGGGGACACCACAGGAAGCCCCACAATTACTGAACTTTAAGAGGCACTGGAAATTTCATAATGACTAGTGGAGGAAAAGCTTGAGAGACAGATTCTTTTCTTGTTTGAATTTGTTCCTTTGTTTGCTTGTTTGCTTGAATGTCATGTGCTGGGGCTGGAACCCTGGGCCTCATATGTGCTAGGCAAGTTATCTGCCTATCAGCTACACTCCCAACCAAGAAATACACTCTTTAGTTTCTTATAGCTCCAACTTTTTTAGGCTACTATTGTTTTTAAGATGTGTCCTCAATGTGAGCCTCAGTGCAGTTTATGACCACCACATGCTAGTGGACAGAACTAGGGAAAAGTAGTTCTAGAGGAGAAACAGAACTGCACACATGACCTAGCCTATGAAGAAAAGCCTGCATGAATAGCCAGAGCTAAAATACTACAATTCTGCAATTGGTAAAGGACATGTGGAGAAATAAAGTGGTTCTCAGCCTTGTGTGCATATTGGAAACATCATCAGAAGGTCAAAACTCTAACACCCATTCCACAAAAACTTGGACCTAAGTTTTCAGGAGTAATTCTGCAGTACAGCCAGCATTGAGACCACTGGTCTATAGAGTCAACTTCAGAATCAAAGAGGTGAGCCCAGATGTAGCCAAAGATTTTAATATTAGAAGGAAGATGCACCTTCCAGAATACAAACAAGGTAAGCATTGGATCATGAAATAACAGGTCACTCAGAGCAGTCAAGATGAATATTTAGACCTGAAGAGATACCTTGGCCTGAAAGTTAAGAATGTGGGTGGATTTTCATTTTACTGATGACTTGTGCCAAGTATCTTTTCATGGGTTTAGGGGCCATTTGTATATTTTCAATGGACAAATATCCGTTCAGCTCCATCACTCATGTTAAAATTATGTCTTTATTGTTGAGGTGTAAGAGTTCTTTACATACTCCAGATGCAAATCTTTTATCTGATACATGAGTTGAACCTGTTTCTTCCTCTTCTCCATTGTTTTGTTCATTCCTTAGCATCCTTGTCAGAATTCAAGAGTTGGCTTCTAGAATCTCAATTCTATTGACTGACCTAATGACTATTTCTGTTAGAACTGTACAGCTTTGTACATACTGTCTATTAATGAGGTTACAAATGGCAAGATCATCTTTTCAAGACCAAATAATATTTCAGTATGTGTCTTTGTATGTGCATGTGTATGTGTGTCACAACTTCTTTATCTATTCTACAATCAGTGGGCACATAGGTTGTTCCAATATCTTGGCTTACTGTGAATCACACTACAGTAAATACGACAGTGCAGACATTTTTCATGAGATAGAAGTTTTATCTCCCTGAGCATATTTCCAGAAGAAGCATTGCTGGATCAGTTCTATTTTCATTTTCCGCCCCACCCTCCATAACACACAGATGCCCAAAGTCTATACTTCTACCAACCAAAAGTGTACCTTCCACATCCTCACCACTTATTATCTCATCTTTTTTTATAACACTCATCCTGAGAGGCGTGAAGTGACATCTTATTGTAGTTTTGATTTGCTCTTCCCTGATTGTCAGCTATGCTGAGCACCTTTTCACGTACTTGTTGACTGTTTTTATTTCTTTTGTGGAGAAACATTTTTTTAAAGTCATTTGTCCACTTTTGATTGAGAAATTTTGAAATGTTTTAATTTTTTTTATTTTGGTTTGCTATTGAATTACATGAGTTTTTCACATATTTTGGAGGTTAATGCCTTATCTGATGTATTTATTCATAAATATTTTCTCCTCTGTTGGTTGTGTTTTCATTCTATTGCTTCCTTTGTTAAGTTTTTAGCTAATTTTTATTCCTGTTTCTTTGCACATCTACTAAATGTTATGGTAGACTAGACATTGTGAGTGATATAATATTGTTTTCTTATCAAGAGAGTTAATTTCTAAATTTCTAACAGGAAGTTCAGTTACTGGCTATAGGACACTTTATGGAAAATGCAAGGTATTTCCCAAGCTTCTATGATTTGCTAGAGTTCAATCCCTAACCTTTCTTCCTTATTGACATTTCTAGGACTTAGCCTTATTGTTATTCAGGATTAATCTAGAATTAGTTTTTACCTACTGTATGGTTTTAATTCCTAAAATAATGCCCTTGGAGTCTCAGCTCAGTGCCTGGAGTGTTATGACACAATAATAAGATCTTGCTGCTCTGGCTGGGCTCTACCTTCAACATCTCCCAGAATCACGTGACCTTTGGCATCTATTTTGTGCCCTTAGTCTTACTCTGCTCTCTCCAGTAAACCCCATACAGCTCATCTCATGCGTATGAGGCCCCACTCTTAGACCAGGACTCATGAGGGATCCCTCAGACCCCTCTGGGGACCTCCCTTGGGGATCTCATCACATGCCCAGCCCTTTGTTTCTGGCCATTTTTAGCTGCCTCACTTTAAATCTCTGTCTCCTAGTTCAGTGGGATCTCCTTCCTCCATGTGGACCCCAGATCCCTGAGACTCAGTCAATGACTGAGCTACATTTGTATATTTCTGTCTTCTCAAGATTAAACACCACTGTGCTACATTTGTATATTTCTGCCCTTCCATGCCTGAAAATGATAGGCTCATGTGCTCAATCCAGCTCTATAGCTTAAGACAGAATGCCTACACCAGGACCAGCCATTCCAGCATTACTAGAAGCAAGGCTTGCCAGCCAGCTTTTAATCACGAGGTTTTTTGTGAGCAAAGGGTGTAAAATGATGGAGGTTATTGGCAAGGGCCAGAAATGACAGGACGATTAATTTAAAATGGGTTTTCCCACCTTAGGAAGGAATAAAACTATCTTATTATTTATTTGTAAAAAAAAAAGGGGGGGGGCCTGCCCATTAGCTCAGTTGTTTAAGTACCTGTTTAAGCAAAGCTGTCAAGCTCAGAATTCTGTAGTTCGATCCCCAGAATCTCACGCCTTACCAGAACTGCCCTTAAGGCATCCTGAGTGGACCAAAAAGAAAAATCCTTATTTAAAAAAAGCAGCTTAGATCCCAACCTTAGTGGTAGCCCTGTGGGAGAGGTATGCAATAGGAGTAGGGGCACAATGGAACAGGTACACAGTAGCACACAAGGTGAACATTTTTCTTTAAAAACTATGTCATGTTCACTCCAGAATATGAGGCCTCAGCATAATCACAGCTCCAGAGTTCCATACCACAAGCACAGAAAGGAAGACTTTGTCCAGAAGTCTCTCTGCTGATCTTTTCGCCTTTTTAATTTTTCCTTCATCCATCTCTGGATACCTACTGTGTGCCAGTAAGTCGGAAGGGTCAAAGATGAGCAGCATCCAGTCCCTGTCTTTAAGCACATCTCCCAAGCAGTGAAATTATAAAAGGGCTATTAAATTTCTCAAGCTGAGAAAAAACTTGAGGAAGGCTCTGTTTGGCAAGACTTTGATGTATCATTTGACTTGGATGTTACCTCAGAGGACTAAATTACTGCACTGGTACTCTGAGTTATTTATCATTATCGGTAAAAAATGCTATAAAATCTAGGGTAATGTACATCTCACTCATAAAAGAAATAGACTAAAAGATGAGGAGCAGAACACTACATTGTTCACTTCTGTAATGATTTTGGGATGATAAAGAACTTTTCTGGATGAATCTTTTGTTTCCCTGTGAGCTCAGTGCTAAAACAATGCAGCCAATTAGTCATGGGTTGGGACCTCTGAAACCTGGAACCAAAATAAAGGTTTTTCTCTTTATAAATCAATTGTTGTTGGTATTTGGTTACAGTAACATAAAGCTGACTGATACAGCTGGTGAGCCTTGAAACCATAAGTAGCCAACAGATCTAGCAGTTTCTGTGGCTCCTCCTGAAATATTACCCATCTATAATGTCAACTTAGAGGAGATCTTTGCCTTCTTATTTGCTATGGCATGTGGAAATGCTTCCAGTTCATTTATAAACTCTATCAAATCATTTTCATGTAAGTCAAATATATTTTGCAACATATAGCATTTGAATTTACTTGGATTGTGTAGAACTTAATTTCTCTGATTCTTAAACTGGGGTACTATGATCAAAGCTCTAAGGTATGTTTTAGAAATTGGGAAAACGAACAGAAAATTTATAGGTGAAAAGTCCTAGGCTAGGTTGAGTTACTCCCTAAGTCTACAACAAGGGGACCATACCTGCCTCAGGGGTGCAGGCATGATAGCTTTTCCTTTTTCTCCACTCAATTTCTCTTGAGTCAGGGGTCACATAATGATATGCTACTTCACACAAAGCTTGAAAACATACAATAACTTGAAAATTCACAGAGTTCAAACTCAAAAGAAGAAAGAAAAACCACACGTGGATACAACATGGTCAAGCCCTTGAAAGCCAAAAATGAAAAGTAAAGCTTAAAGAGTACCAGGTTAAAGGAGAGCACACATGAATAAAACAGTGACTAAGATTAAAATACAAATTCAGGCTGACTTCTAAACCAAAGCAACGGTAGTCAGCTGAGTGACTCTGAGTGCTAAAAGAAAAAGAAACAGCGTTTCCAGCCTACTAATGTATATCCAAGGAAAATAGCTTTCAAAACTAATGGTGAGGTGCTGGGGATATAACTCAGTGGCATAGTGGCTGCCTGGCGAGAACAAGGTCCTGAGTTCAATTCCCAGTACCAAAAAAAATGATGGTAAACCAGGTGTAATAGCACACACCTGCAATCCCAGATACTCAAGAGGCTGAAGCAGAAGGAACACAGGTTTAAGGCTAACCTGGGCATTATAGTGAGACTCAGTCTCAAAACACACACACACACACACACACACACACACACACATATATATATTTTTTTTTAATGTGGTTGGTACGGAGTCTCACTATGTAGCTCGGACTCACAGTGATCTTCCTGCTTTCAGCCTCCCCAGCACTGGGATTATAGGCATGTGCCACCACACCCAGTCTTGGTGGTGGGCTCATTGCACCCAGGCGTGGGGGTTGGCGCAGACACGTGGCGCTTAGTCCTCAGAGCAATCTCGCTGGCCCCCAGGCTCCAAACTTAAAGAAAAAAACAACAACAAAAGGAAAACTTTAAAAACTGCTGATGATAGCCCATTGTGAGGGCCCTGGCTTTAACCTTTAGCATCACAAAAAAGTGAATGCATCAATGAACAAAATAAAATTTTGAAAAGAAGGGCTAGGAATTTAACTCACTGGTAGAGCACTTGCCTAGGTTTCAATCCCCTTTAGTACTAGAAAAAAAAGGTGAAATAAAGGCATATTTCATTAAAATGAAGCTGGCAGAACTTCTCAATGGCAGAACTGCACCTAAGGAAGGCTACCGCTCAGGCTGCAGGGAGACAGAACGGAAGACAACCTGGCTGGGGCGCTCCTGCTGGACCCTTCATAACAGGAAAGCTGAGGGCTCTTGGTCTAGATGGACACCAAACGGCACTGCCCAAGTGTCGTGAGCCCCTTCTCCTCCTGTGAATTCATTCTGGTATGAATCTAATGGTTTGAAAACAGAGTATCAAAAAAAAAAAAAAGTAACAGGGCAGGATGGACCAAAAAAGATAAAACAGAAATACTTGTTTTTAAAATAAGAAACAAATAATAAATATCCATACATAAAACTCTTTAAAGTCCTATTAATAAACCCTATACCTCACTATGTTAGCAAACTCATTTAAATATAATTAGAGTATCCTTCTTAAAGTTTATATTGATTAATCAGTCTCCTTTCAAAAACCACACAGTAATGATATAACTTATTATTTCTTTTCTGGCCTGACTGTCAGAAACTCATAAATAAGTTTCAGCTCAATTTCAGTAATTATTCTTTTTTTTTATTTTTTATTTTTTTTGTCTTTTTTTATTTTTCAACAAATAATACACTGCATATATTCTTCTTAGTGGTTAATTGCTGTACAAGATGCGGACTTGTGATCCTATTTACAAACACCATTAGAACAAATCATTCTATTCATTAACAGAATGTAACTATATATCTATCCCAACCACTTTGAATACACAGATACAAAATGGACATTCATCTGTATACCCCATTTTTTCTAAGTTCCGTTATTGAATATTATAGGTGTGTAAACTCAGCAAAATATTCTAAAAGAGTCCAGTAGCCCATAATAGCATTGGGTCTTCTGTTTAACTGGCAATGTCAGAAATTATTGACCTGAGTCCCCCACAGCTCAACTTAACAGCATGGCTTTATTTCTTATAATTTCGTCTTCATACTTTTCTGCTGGATGGTTAAGACCAAGGTAAAGCAGGACCTATGCAACAAGAGTTGTAGCTTTTTGGTCTGAGAAGGTCAGTGAAATGCCCTCAGGATTTGTCCTGAGATCCTGTACCTCAGATTGTAGAACCTTTATCAGTGCAGCCATGTGGATGAGTCATGGCCAATGCTTGGCCAATGTGCTCTCTGTGAAAGCCTGAGAGAGTATCTTCTCTCAGTAATTATTCTTGATGTAGTTTTTGTGATGTAAACCCAAGCCTGCAAGGCTTGATCTCACTAAGTAAACAAACATGATGATCACAGGTTGGAAATAGTGTGAAGGCACAGGCTGACCTGGACAGTGACTACAGCATTCAAGTAACAGCCTTGCAAAATTAGTACCTCCCTTCGGGCCCCAGGTCCCACTCTCAATTACTGACACCTACACTTTCTGCTAATGACTTCTTATGATTCAAACAAAAACAACAAAGCAAGTTGATGGGGAAAAGATGAGGTGGGGTTGGATCTATGCTTAAATTCCTCCACGCTGGGGAAATGGCTCAGTGGAATAAGCACTTCCCTGGCAAGCGTGAGGGCCTGAGTTTAATCCCTGGTTCCACAAAAATAAAAATAAAAATAAATAAATTCCAGCTTAATCCTTCGGTAACAATTCAGTGGTTATTATACTTCTTAGCTTCTCTGATTGGTTCCTCATCTATGAAATATGATTCATTTTAACTCCAAAAGTCATTGCAAGGCAAACCACTATAGAGTAGACCCTTGATCAAGAACCTTCTTCCTGCTCAAGGTCCCAAATTCAATCCCTGGTAACCCTGGCCTCCAAAAAATAATCCTCTTCCCTTCCCCTATGAACGCCAAGAACATGAGACCTGCGCCACAAAACCCAGCATGGTCTGACTCGCTCTTCCCACTCTCGCTCTTGATCCCTCTGCCCCGCCACCAGGCTCCCCTACTACTCCTCGGACAGCCCAAGCACTTGCATCCGTAGGCTCCTCCACCGCGCTTCCTCTGTGACATCGTTCTCCAGACCTAGCCGCGGTTTCTCCCTGCATTTAGTGCAATATCTGTTCAATTTCAGTACGTGCCCTGCTCAAGCGAGCACACAATCTGTGTTCAATCTGCCCTCTTCAGATAGGACTTCCCCAGCACGCTGATCGCAAAGACAGATTGATTCTATTCTGGGCAGGAAGCAAGAGCCCATCTCGAGCAGTCTGTTTCCTATGCACTCTCGGACAGTCATGCAGAGGGGACAGACAGACTTCTCAGCCACAGGACACATAGATCCAGAAGATCAGGCTTTTGTTTTTAAACAAATAGACACGCTGCCCAGTAAGCCCAGATGCCCTGTCACCTTATGCAAGGGTGGAAGATAGAAAAAAAGGCACACATAGAAAGTGGATTAGAACCCATTTGGAACCCACCTGGACACATTCTACAATGGAGACAACAAAACAGCCCCAGGTCACACAGGAGGGACTCAGGCAGCAGCAGCTGTGACTGCAAATGACCTTAAGAGGTCCATAGCTCCCCAAGACTGTCACAATGCCCCAGGAAACAGCCCCACTTGTCTCAGACCCTCTGCCCTCTGCTACTTACCTTCGGGCTGAGACCTGACCCAGCTCACTGGAACCTCCTGCCCTGGGTCAGGGACCACATGGCCCCTGGAGCATCACAGCTGCTGACAAAGCACCAGGACTACCACTGGCACCTACCTTCCAGTCTCTTTTGCTCTTGGTGCAGGCCAGAGAAGTAGGCGCCTCCCAGCTCCTGCCTCCCTCCAGAACTACCCAACAGAATCCCTTACAGTGGAGGCCACCCCTGCCCAAATGCAGCTGTCCACTCAGCAGGGTTCAAGAAGTGCCATAAAATAGCATTTCTCTCCCTTAGCCTCCAGCTCCACATGCTATTCTAAGAAGAAGAAGACGGGCTCCCGGAAGAGGCAGAGTTGTTTCCTGTGCCCCAGGTAAAATGAATGATGTCAGAGCCCCTCCTCAAGGAGGACTAAGGGCTGGGAGAGGTCACACGGGGTGCTGTCCTCAGCAGACTGCTAGCAAACTAGCTCTGGATGGCTGTTTACTTATCCTCTGATACCACGACATGCCCAAGGCCTTATCAGAGGCGGGAATCAGTAACTGAGAAGCTGCTGCACCAATTCAATGCTTCCTCTCTCCTTGATTATTAACAACAACAACAAGGGTCTGAGGCTTGTTCAGCTTCTCGTTCATCTTGTCCAGGTTCACTTGGAGTCGCAGGTGCCCCAGGACAGGTGTTAGAATGCGGCTCCCACAACTCAATGGATGCTCAGGACACGTCCCGACAGGTGAAACTTACCGTAGAGTCCCGGGGCTGCCATGGTATGGACTCACGAGGTGCAAACCCCAGGAGGCACCCGACCTTGCCGGCTTCTGAACTGGCTTATCCTGCCGCGCGGCTTATTCCATCCCGCTGCTCAGCTGGGTCCGGAGGTGCCCGCCCCTTGCCTGCCACCTCCTCCCCCTTCATCCCTTCCCAGCCACGGGGCCGCCCCACGGCATTCTCCTTCTGTCTGCTGCGCCCAGCGCTCACAAAGCGCGGGGAGCCAGTGTCAAACAGGTTAGCAGGATGCTGCGCTCAGCGAACCTAGCCGCCTCTGTGGAGCTGGGGGCGACGCGGTGGAGAAGGCTGCCTGCGCGCCTCTCCTCCACTCTCAAGCAGGCGCCTCACAAACTGGTTCGCCTGTGAAAATTCAGCCGGATTATCTCATGGACCGTCTGGCTGATTAGTTTCCAACCCTGCCAACAAAGCCTCCTTCCTGTGGCCTCAAAGAGTCACCCAGAGTCCAAAAGATAGTTCCAAGCAAGGAGCAGGGCTGTACCCTAGACAGGGCTCCCTGGCTACTGCAACATTCCTACATCAAAGCCAGGAGCAGGAGCCCAGGAATAGGTGCGGTGGACACCAGCAGAACAGGAAGAGTGCCTGCAAGAGACAGGAGGAGGCATGTGTTTTGTAAATTTCCCTCAACAGCTAAGATGGATGAAAGCAAATTGATAAGATTAAGTAAGTCCCTTCCTTCCCTAGAGGACAAAAGTAGCATCATCTTCCTATGACAGCTTAGGGACCCCATCACTGTCAGAGGATGGAAGAGTAGATGCCCAAAGAACCAATCCAGACTGTGGAATCTACAAGATGCTCAGGAGCAAAACACACTCATTAGTACTGTGGTCCAGAAGGTGAAAAATATGCACTGTCCATGGGTTATTTGCACTCACTAACCTTACGCCTGAGGAATTCTCTCTCCAGCCTTGGTAAGGGGGCTGGTGATGGTCACTGCCATTCTATACCCAAGGAGATGGAGCAGTAACAGGGAGTAAGCCAGCAGCACAGAATGAGCCCAGGCAGGGCTGGGGCAGCCAGGACACAGTCTGCCCCAACGAGGGGCTTTATTCCTCCACTCCCAGTCAGATGGGTGATGTTTAATGCAAGATCTCATCTTCAGCCTCCCTGCTCAAAGCTGTCCCTACACAAGTTATTTTGATCCTGATAATAGATCTGTGTTAATTACTACAGTGTGCCCATTTTACAGATAAGACTAAGGTGTCAAAGGTAAAGCCACTCCTTCTGAGGGGTGCCCCAAGTCCCTGAGCCATGCTGGGGCCAGCATCTGGGCTCACCACAGGACACACTGCTATTCAGCTTCTCTCCTTAATAAGGCCCTTCTCTCTCTGTTTACTTCAGTGGGTCCTTCCTCTGTCTTTTCAATCCCAAAGGATTAGGAAATTTCCCCTCTGTTGTTCCTTCATCCATTCCTTTTCCTCTCTCTGCTACTTTAGCACAGACCTTTCACTTAAGACTCTCCCGAAACACTCACTTTCAGAAGCTCTGTCTTGTCGGGTTAGTGAGAATAGTGGAGGGTCGTGAGCCCAGGAGCAGACCCTGCTCCAGGAACGCCTGTAAGTAAAGGAAAACATTTACTCTCTCTCTCTCTCTCTCTCTCTCTCTCTCTCTCTCTCTCTCTCTCTCTCTCTCTCCCCTCCTGCTCCTCCTTCTATACCTTTTAATCCAGCTCCCCATCCATTTTGTTTTTAATCAAAATATGCAGCTTTCTTGCATCAGTTTCTTCCTTGGTAAAGAAATGGCACATCAATACCCATGAGGAGACCTTCAGGCCATCAAAGCCTTCGGGAAAGCCACTACCTGTGATGGAGAAGCAGCCCCCTGCAGGGCTTCTCTGCAGCTGATGCCTCTAATAACACCCAGTCCCCAGGTAGAATGTTAGATGATCAGTCAGTAGAGTGACAATTAATTCCCTGTCCCTGGATCTGGTTTCTACCAGTGAGACCTCAAAGTTGGGAAGGGGGTGGGATGGATGGAGAGATGACAACCTTTGAATTATTGAGTAGTTATATAAAACTTCTATCTATTCTTGCTTCCCTCTGACCCACTAAACCCTCCCAAGCCTACTCAACACAACCTGTGCCATTTTCCTGGGTGCAGCTTCTCTCAGCTTAGTCCCATAACGCAAGTGGCAGAAACCTAGAAACTGTGGAGATACTGGCTCCCATGATAGTAAGGTCTGAATGCACCGGGATTATGTGGCTCTGGCAGGATGACCTGGATCCTGCCTAGATGCCAAGACAACTGAATTGTGAAACTGGCCCTGCTGCCCTGCAGCTGTGTGGTCTCTGCTAGTCGCCTGAGGTCTGTGAAGTCCTTTCACCAGCTGTACAGGGTGGCAGAGGAACTACAGGGTGGATGATGCCTAAATCCTTTCCAGCTCTTCCTTAGTACTTTCAGTGAGTTGGGTCTTTCCTAAATTAAAAAGATTTAGCCATGTGGCTCCCAGCAAGCAGTGCAGGTTTTGCAAAAACTCACAGGTGTGTGTGTGCATATGATTGATGTGTACATTGAAGAGAAATTGTATCTTTGGAGGGTGGGTTTGTTCTGAGACCTTTTTGTAGAAAGAAATGATTTAATTTGCAAAGACTTGCAAAAATCTTCATCAGTCCTGGATGACAACAGAAAAATGGAGCTGCTGGAATTCATAAGTGTGTCATCGTGTTACATTTTTAAAAACATAGTCTGATCAAAGCTGATAAATTTGGAAATGATTTGTCATTGTGATCAGATAGTGTAATTTAATTGCATTTAAATACAAAATCAAAACCTTTTTGCAAATTTTGAAGATTGTTATGCTATCTTGGAGACTGAATTTTAATTGGCTTGAGAAGAACTAGCAATAAAATGTAAAGGTGATAATGAAAAAAAAAAGATTTAGAATGAAAATCTTTCTCCACCAAAGTGCTACAGCATGTCCCAGATGTCCAACAAGACGTGATGCGCATGTACTTTCTTTGCCATGTATTTTCAGGAAGGACAATCTCTGACAGTCCCAGTTGGAGATTCAGGAACAAGATGACACTGTGTTATCTGCACCTGTTCCCACCTAAGGATATCTTGTGTAGGCAGGGCTTTGGTGTCCAGAATAAGGCCCCAAAGAATGGTGCCAAGCTTTCTCCCCAAAAGGCAGCATTTTCAGCCTTCAGCATGAAGGAAGTATCTAGTCCTGGGCCCCTGGCCTTAGAGGCACATTTGTTTGCCTTTCAGACTTACTTTCTCCTTTTTATTCTTGTCTTTTTTCTTTTTCTTTTTCTTTTTTCTTTCTTTCTTTCTTTCTTTTTTTTTTTGTATTTTAGGGAAGGGTCTTCAGGGTGTTCAGGGTCTCACTACTAGATCAGACTCGTAGTAATCTGCCTATTTACAGCCTCCCAAGAGCTGGGATTACTGGTAGGCACCATTAAGCCCAGTCTCAATTGCTGTCTCAGCATGTCCCAGGGGGCAGGGCCAGCATGGCAGGCCCAGGGATTGAACCCCCGGCCCCTGCACCTGCCTGCAGGCACTTTAATCCACTGAGCTATTTGGCTGGCCCCTCTTGTCATTTCTCACATTAGAACAATTTTCAGTTACCAAAGGACTTCCAGGTGTAATTTTAGGCAGACATTATTTATACGCAGCAACCATGAGTCAAGCAACCATTCCAGCTTTCCAGATGAGGTAATGGAGTCTGGGCCATTAAGGGGCTTTCTGAGATGAGCAGTTGAGCCAGGCAGCTTCCTGCAGTGGCCACCCTCACCTCCAAGTGCCCCCTGCCTCACACCTTTCCCTCCCACAGGGCCACCAAGGCACAGGAACTTTGTCAGACTGCACAAACACCTTCTCCACAATATCACCTGTGTGGCAGGTGCCTGGCTGGAGTGCTCTCCCCTCCGCTGTCCACAGAAGGTCCTCCTGTGAGACTCTGGAGCCCTCAGGCTCCCTCAGCCAGTCCCTGTCACTGCAGACCACTAGGGTGAGCGTCTCAACAGACCCGCTCATCCACCACAATCTTCCCTTTCCTCCCCCACAGAGCTCTCTTACTATCTTCTTTGCCATCTGCTCCCTCTCCATGCCCCTCACTCATGCTGTCTCCCTACACTGTCCTCTCATCCACTCCACTCTGTCCCTTCCCATGCCCTTCCCACTGTGACTTCTTCTCCCCTACCGTCTTCCTCTCTCAACCTTAACCCTTGCCATGCCCTGTTGTGACCTCCCACCGCTACTCTCCCCTTACTAGGCTACATCTTTCAACTGCGTAATAAGAGGAGGATCCTCTGGTGTTCATAGGTGGTGTAGGTGTCTTCTCCCTTGGAACCAGGTTAGGAATTCAGCCCCAGCCCACAGCAGCTGCCACCAACCTCAAGACACCACAGCCTTTTGTACTATGAGACACTGAGCTTTATTGTGGGGTAGGGGGAGGGGCACAGGAGCAGGGTGCTTGAGCACCAAGCAGAGCCTGGTGGGCCAGACTTCACTTGCCACACTTCCGGGGGCTGCACCGGCACTGCCTGGCATTGAGGACCTGGTGCTGCACCACCGAGCCATTGGCACAGTGCAGGGGTACCCACATGGGCTCTGTCAGCGTTGGCGAGCAACAGGAGCACTGGTCCTGCACATCCTCAGTGTCAATTGAGTACACAGCTTTGCTGGTGCATTTGCCCTGCAGTACAGAGGAGAGAGGTGAGACATGGCCAGGCTGGAAGAGCTAGGTGGCAGGACTCCGGTGCACCCTGCACCCTCCCTGCTGGCTCCCAGAGACAGCTAGGTCAGCCCAGTGCTTCCTTCAGGAAAGCCTGCATCCCTCTAGCCCAAATCCCCCTAGCTGCATCTGCTCCCCATGTGGGGTTGCTCTCCAGGAAGTGTAGCCCTATCTTCCATAAAGCATTCCCATTCTCTTGAAAGGACTTAGTCGGTCTTTCCTCAGGGGCTGAAAGTTCCTAGTTTCCTAGTGAAACATCTGTTCTTAACAGTGTTTCCCTCCCCTTCTTGAGAATCCTCCAGCTCAGTCTCTGATGTTCCTGAAGTGTCCTGTCCACCCAGGAGACACAGCCCTCCCACTCAGGCCCAGGGGGCACCACGGAGCCTCACCTCACAGTAGTGAATGTCCACTTTCTCTTGAGATGTACAGTCGCCCACCTTGATATACTGCAGCCTGGCAGTGATATCTCTGCAGTCGGGTGCCTCACCTGTAGGACAAGGAAAAGATGGAACCTGGGGTTCTACACGGCTCTCTTCAGCCCTGGTTCCCCCACTGAGCAGGTCATAGGTGCATCCTACAGCCAACAGATAGCCAAAGCCAGCAGCATGGAGGGGAATGCAGCTGTCCTGGTTTACCTCAGCTTCTAGCCCTTCAAACTCGGAGACCTCGCTGGAGTAACTCACACAACAGTACAGATTTAACTGGAGAAGGAACTGATACACTGTGCTTTGGTGCAGGTGGATTGGCTGTGACTTTTATACACTATAGACTTCAGAAAACATAGTGGCTGGAACATACTAGATAAGCCTCTCATCCTATAACTATATGTAGAAGCCAATGGAAATAGCTAATAATTGGAGTGGTATTAATCCATGGGCTGGTCTTAAATCCATCTCTGCCTCTGCATAAAGGCAAGGTGAGTGTCACTGCCTCTGTGGAGCCAAGAAGCCCTAGGAGCCTTCCAGGCAGAGCTCCCTCTTTGAGGCATTACTGCCTTCATGTTGCCAGCAAGGGTTTTCTTACACACAGGTAGCAGCATTCAGACCTGAGGCTCTGCCTGGCTCAGGAATGCTGGCTCGCCATCCATCCCCAGCTGAGCAGGAGAATTTTCCACTATGAAATGACTCCAGGTCTAAATCAGCCCTAACCACAGATTAGCCTGCCTGCCTCCATACTTCCAAATAATTTCATTCTAAAGAGAAAATCTGCCAATGACTTTAAGAGGCTAAGTAAGGAAAACATATTTAGACTGACATGTGATATTCTTTTCTGTAGATGTAAACCCTTGAGCCTGGTTTGTTTTTCTTATAGAAGGTCTCAAAGCCTTCTATGCACGCTACCCACCAAAGGCCCCTTGTTGCAGGCATTGTAGATAAAAGTGTCTTAATCAAATTCCATGCACAATGCCTACAGAGAATTCATCTTCTCTGATGGTTTCCTGACTCCCTGTTCTTAAATCTTGCAGAGGACAATTCTTAAAGGAAATGCTTTCAGAATACCTTACTGCAGTCTGTAAATGTGGCTACACCAATTACAAGAATTGTCAGAGCAAGCCACCAAGAAAAAAAAGGAATGGTGGAATGCGGAAGGTATTCATGCTTACACACTTCATTTATATTTCTGAAAATAGGTGTGGGCCCATGAATCCAAAATAAACTAAACTGAAAACCGAAAAAAAGTAGACCAGGTAAATAGCTCTAAGTGGCTTGTGAACACAAGAATGTGAGAAAAGAACACTCTCAAATGTGTAACTCCAAAACCATGGCTATGGCTGGCTAGAGTCAACTACTGCGACAATTGCAAGGTCAAGGCACAAACAATGAAGGCAGGAGATAATAAACGTGGGCTGCCTCTCTCCGAGAGTCTCCAAGAAAGGGCCACACTGCAACGAGCAGACGCAGAGTAATGCCTCTTCTGCCAAGATCGTGGGCCGAGAGTGCCTATCTTCAGGTTGGAGAGAGAGAGACACTCTCTCAGGATAAGCCTATGAACAACCAAAGACTGTTAAAGCAAAGTGGTGGAGGGGGGGATCTCAGGCATTTGAAAGGAGACTTGAACACAGTCAGCCTAGTGATACTGAGAGAAGGATGCAGTTCCCTGTTGGGTTGAACATAATGACTGGCCAGAAACCAAGAAATATCTTTCTGCAATAAAGCTTACACCAAAGAACAGTGTCTGGACTGGGTCTAATGAATTTCAAGGGACAAAATTTCACTAATGTACTCACATGTGTCACAGCAGGTGCCTGGAATTTTCATGATTTTCCCCTAAGAAAAGAGCAAATCTCAGATTAGGCCCAAATAGCTCATAGTGGACATAGTTTTCAAGGCATTCTGGATCCATTCCTAGTTCTGGATTCACAGCCATGAGTATTAGACTCCAGATGTCAAACGTGCTTTCCCATCACAACTATGAGCCGACTGAGCATGCCACCTGCCCCGCGGAAGCAGCTGTGAAGATTCTGAGTTCTCTTCCAGCCGAATCATCGGGATCCTCCTTCCAAGGGGAACCCAAGTCAGTTTGCTCTCTCAGTCTCCTATTTAAGGATCGCAGATCCAGATTCTTTCCCTGAGACTTTTCTGTAAGACTATCCTATACTTCACAGATTGTTTCTCTCTTCATCAGTTTTTGGTTTTGTAATTTCATCAACTCTTCAACTAGGCCAGAGGTCCACCTTGGACACTGCGAAATCACTGAGAACCTGGACTCTGTGCTGTTCAGAACTCTATTTCAGAAGCCACAGACTGACTCAGGGTCTGGTGCAATCACTCACCCCCTCAGCCAGACATCTGTGCTGATCGAAGGGCGGACATCCTGTGACCCTCTTCTCCCAGATGTACTCTCCCATCTCATTGACTTTGCAGAAGTGACTGTCACAGCCGTCCTGCAGTGTCTCATCACGCTGAAATGAAAGATAGGAAGTGAGGAGAGTGAAGGTTCCAAAGTTTGGCCTTGACTTCCTGGAGTTACTGAATCAATCTGGAGAAGTGTGGAACAAGAATGAAATATTATATATAAAGTTTCCACACTCCAAATATGAAATAGAAGCTGATCCCAGTTTCACAACCTACTTACTATGAACAGGGCTGCATAAATGTGGAGAATCCTCAGAGTATGGTGACCACATAGTGCTGAAAGGGGGCGCAAAGGCTGATGACTGATGGCTGCCTGAGACATGACCCAGGAGGACCACCTCGCAGCTCCAGCACATGATTCTGACTTGTGAGTTCAGAGTCTCTTTCATCAGGAAGCCTGTCTAGTCTCAAGCTACAGAACATCTCAAAGATCAACCAAACATGAAGCCACACATCAGCTGTACTCCTGTGTTGTGCAGTAACAAAACAACTAACTCAAAGAGGAAGTCCTGTGCCTTCTCCCAGTCATTTATCTTTCCTATAATAAATTAGAAAGAAGTGGGAAAGGAACCCAAAGTTTCTCTTTCTTGAAGGCGCCAAAGTAGGAAAGCAGGTGGCAGTGTGAGAGGGGCTCTTGCACCCCACATGCTCCCACCTGCAGCGTCATGATCTGTCCTCCTCTCAGCTCAATGGTGCATGCAGTAGGCAGGCATCTCGCACAGCATTCACCTGGGCTCGTCTCTTCTCTGTAGCCCTGTGCCCAAGACAATAGTGGTTACCCCCAGCCCCAACACATGACAACTACAAGCCAGCCTGCCTTGCTGTCCTCTCCTCTCTCCTATCTCAGCACTGCACTTGGAGTTCAGAAATTTGCCACCCACCTCCAACCAACTTCTGTCAGTGCTCAGCCTGCAGACGGCATTTCTTCCTTCCTTACATATAGATCATGCTCAAAAAAAAAAAAAAAAAAAAACCATATAGATCATGCTCAAGTTGTGGCTATTATACCCCTGCCCTAAGCTCATAATTTCAATTATCTGATGAACAATTATGTATCTTATTATTATCCATAAAATTTAT
>NW_004524754.1:1286258-1287619 GCF_000260255.1 Octodon degus | reverse complement strand
TGTTAATTATTGAAACTGTCCTACCAATTTGATTTGAAACTGTCTCATTGCTATTTGTTTCTCAATAAAATTATGGGGGGAGAAAAAACAATGCTGAAGTACCATCATACACCAGAAAAAAAAAAAATGCTATCATCAAGAAGTCAACCAATAACAAATGCTAGAGAAGCTGTGGAGAAAAAGGAACCTTTCTTCACTGTTGAAGGGAGTGTAGACTGGTACAACCCTTACTGAAACCAGTGTGGAGATTCCTCAAATATCTAGGATTAAAGGTCTCATATAAGCTAGCTATTCCCATCTGAGGTATTTTTCTAAAAGAACTGGAATCATCATACCACTGTGATATATGTGCACCCATGTGCACAGTAGTGGCACAATTTGTCATAGCTAAATCTTAGAAACAACCCGAATGCTCATCAACTGAGGAATGGACAAAAAAAGATATGGTATTTTGACACAATGAGTATTATTCAGCTACAAAAAGATAAGTTTGGGGGAAAAAAGATAAGTTTGAGGCTTTTTTAGATAAATGGATGCAACTACAGACTGTATTGATAAGTGAAATAAATCAGATCCAAACATCGAATTGTCTCACTAGTGTGAGAATCTGTAAGAGCAAATAAAATGTGAAAGGTACAATAGCTAACTGTGAAAAGGAAAGAACTGTTCAACAGGAAGAAAAAACTGGGATGAGAAAATAGATGGAAGAAAGGGAAAGATATATGTGTGTGTATATGCAGGATAATTTGGGTAGTTGTTCTGCCAATTTCTGCTGATCTTTTTTTTTTTTTTTTTTAATTTTAGAAAAGGGTCTGCAGGTGTTCAGGGTCTCAGTACTAGATCAGACTCGTAGTGATCCACCAGTTTGTGGCTCCCAAGAGCTGGGATTACAGGCGTGTACCACCACGCCCAGTCTCAATTGCCATCTCAGCGTGCCCTGGGGGCGGGGCCAGCATAGCAGGCCTGGCCTGCTTGCAGGTGCTTTAATCCACTGAGCTATTTGGCTGGCCTTTCTGCTGGTCTTTTGGAGCAATTAATGCTTAATTTTTTTCTCTGTATTCTTATTTCCTTCCTTTTAATTTCTTGTAACTTTTTGTTGTTATTATTTTAGTCTTTTTCACCAATAAGAAATGACAAATAGAAATGCTAGTCTCTTGTTCTAATGGTGTTTGTAAATAGGATCACAAGTCCGCATCTTGTGCAGCAATTAACCACTAAGAAGAATATATGCAGTGTATTATTTGTTGAAAAATAAAAAAAAAAGAAAAAAAAGAAATGCTAGTCTCGCTGGTTGGATCAATATGAACAATTACTACACACTGATTAAATTATTTTAATTTTTAAAAGAAAGCTGGTATGGG